>NC_057735.1:48730667-48765799 GCF_004010195.1 Chiloscyllium plagiosum
TCCCAGTTTAGAGGCCAACAGATTGTGAGCAGATAATATACCAGTCTAGATTGAGAGAAATCAGTTAAATTGCTGCTTTACTTGGAAAGTGTGTCTGGGGCCATGGATGGTGAGGGGAGAGGAAGTAAATGGGTAGGTGTTACATCTTCTGCAATTGCATGGGAAGGTACTGTGATGCTGTTGGGGGCAGAGCAGGACTGGATCAGGGTGTCCTGGAGGCCGTGGCTCCTGCGGAAGGTTGCCCAAGGAAGGGAGGAGAATATGTGTCTGATGATGGCATCCTGCTGAAGGTGGTGGAAATGGAGGCTAATGCTCCTCTGGATGTGGTTGCTGGTGGGATGGTAGGTAAGGACAGGGGGCGCCCTATTGCTGTTCGAGGTAGTGAGGGTTGATGTACTGTAGATGGGTTGGACACAGCTGATCTCCTGTCAACCACAGTAGTGAAGAATTCCCAGTTGAGGAGGAAGGCGGGCATTCCGGAGGCCCTCTTGTAGAAGCTGGTATCATCAGAACAGATGCAACAGTGATGGAGGAAATGGGAGAATGGAATAGAGTCTTTACAGGAAGCGTGAGGATGTACAGTTGAGGTAACTGTGAGAGTCGGTGGGTTTATAGTGGATATCAGTGGCCCAGAAATGGAAACAGAGATGGCGAGCAAGGGAAAAGAGAAGTCAGTGATTGACCAGGTAGAGGTGAAAGTGGAGTGGAAATTAGAAACGAAATAGATAAATATTTACATTTCCAGACAAGAGAGGGAAGCAGCATTGTTGATGTCATTGATATTGCACAGGAAGAGTGGGCTCCCTTGTAAGTGTGTAAAGATTAATTGACTATTCTTTCAATGAGGAAGGATACATATCAACATGCAGGTAGGAACAGAGTACTAAAGAATGAAGTCCAATAGGAAGAGCTGAATTGAGAAGGAGTAGTGATGTTTCCCTGTTCAATGTGGAAAAGGGAAAGTCTCAGTAATGGTGCTGGATTACTGGTTTTCCCACCTCCATTAGCCAATGCTGACACTTCAGTTTTATTTTGATGTACACTGTTTTGAATGAATTCAAGTCATATGTCACATGATGTTTGCACAAACTGGGCTGAATTAGATACAAAAAGAGGTGCAGTTTAAATCTGGCTTTGAGCCCAGCATCTGCTTTAAAGTGCTTTCATGCTGAGTATAGTTCCACATGGAGTCTCCTTGCAGGAAATAAGCAGGAGGCCCTGGTCCTGAAACAATAACTGCACTGACTCCTATATGCTTGGAACAATCCTAACATATTGTTCGTTTACATGTGGTTCCTTGACAGAAGCTGGTAAAATTTCAGACTGTGGGTGAAACAATCCAATAACTCACTGTGGAGAGGACCCAGTCCTTCTTATAACTTAATCATTGCTTAGAAACCCACAATACAAATCTTATTCTGAGGACTGCCTCAGAAGTACAGCTCCCAGAACTGTTAGCAGATGAATGATAGCATCTGGGAATACAGAATGCACACAGCAAATCAGGACACATCACATGGTGTGTTCCTACAATAGTGGAATGTCAGACCCACTGCTGTAACTGCATCTCAATGGATGCCATATTGCCAAGTAATTACTTGGACAATAAAGCCTTTTCCTGGGACATTTCATAAGGCATTGAGGTCAATCATGCAGAGTCTGACTGGAGTGATGTGCAAGCAGGAGTGCATAGGGAGTGTTTACTGGGAGTGTGAATTTATTTTGTCACAGTAGTGACAGTCATTGTTAAGAGCTACATAAAGACACAAAGAGGCCGTTTCCCCTCAGAGTCAGTTCTACCATGCAATCAGATGAGCATGTGGCCAGAAATGGCTTTGAACCCCCTCGGGAGAAGTTATTTCTGAACTTTGTCAAGAGAGGGGGCTAGCAGATTAACCCCCCGATTCTACACAGCAGTGATTGGCCAGTGTGCATTATGGAGGGCAGTACTGTGCTTTCCAAATTTCCTCACCAATTCCAGAAGCTACAATTCCCTCCCACGTTCCCTATTCACACAGTCATTGAGTCCTGATCAAAATTGCAATCATTGGCCTCTTGTGAGTTACTCAAATTTTCTATTTAGATTTCAGATTTCTGACAGTCAATATTGCGATCCCAGCGGAAGCTGGAGTGAATATGATCCAAATGTTGGGAGAGCATCACAGCACAGATTGAGCCGGCTATCTTTTTTTCAATTCGTTTGGGGGATCAGCATATATTGCCTGTCAATAGTTACCCCGGTAAAGAGTCAAAAACATTGCTGTGCGTCTGGAGTCACAAGCAGGCCAGACTGGGTAAAGATGGCAGTTTCCTTGATAAAGGGCATTAGTGAACCAGATGGGTTTTCTCCAACAATTGGTAATAGATTCATGGTCATCATTTGACTCTTAATGCCAGATATTTATTGAATTCAAATTTTATCACCTGCCATGGCAGGAGTTGATCCCAGGTGCCCAGAACATGACCTGGGTCTCTGGATTAACAATCCAGTGATAATTCCACTGGGTCATTGCCTGTCTCTTGGTAGTTCAGACCGGGCCCAAATTTCCTATGTCTGTGGGTTAGCAGACGTGAGTATTTCCCAGGTATGATATGGTAGCCATAATTCAATGGCTATCATTCTTAGCACCAGGTTAATAATTGAGGGTCAACTTGACAGACCTGAACACCAATTAAGGCTGATACTCCAGTATAGTACTGCACCATCAGAAGAGGAGCATTGAATAAAGGTCCCTTCAGCCAACTCAGGTGGATGTAAAATATCTTAAAGCACTACTCAAGAAAGAAGAAGGAAGATATTTTTCCCAGTGTACTGGTCAGTATTTTTCTTAATGCCTGTCTCTAAATAGATTAAATGCCCATTATCACATTGCTGTTGGATGGTCTCTTGCTTTGTGTGAATAGGAATCATGTTTTCTGCACTACAACAGTGACTATATTTCAAAAGTACTCCATTGCTGTGAAGTTCTTTTGAAACTGTGAAAAGCATAATATAAGTAACGTCAGTAAGGATAGGTTTTCATTGAGAATTCACTTGATCCACATTGGCTTGGCAGCTGACTATAAAACTTTGTATAAAAAGGAAGAGAGTATCTAAAGTAAGTGTGGGTCCCTTAGGAGTTGAGACTTGGTTATTAATATTGGGAAAACAAAGAAATGTGCAGACTTTGATTAGTACTTTATATCTATCTTCACCGTAAAAAATGGAGAACACATCCCATGAAGAGTGGGAAATAACAAGGTAAAAGAGAGAGAAACTTAAAAACAATCCCAATCATTAGAGAAAAAAATTATTAGGAAAGTTAATGGGACAAAAGGCTAACAACGCCCCTGGATCTGATGGTCTGAATCCTTGCACCTAGCTTACTAAGAAGGTGATAACAGGAAATTTAGGAAGTCATAACACAATCAGGCAGAGCCCACATGGTTTTGAGAAAGGGCTTTTTTAAAATGAAATGTTTGATAGATTTATAAGTGTTCTTTGAAGGTGTGACATGCAGGGTAGATAAAGGGGGATCAGTACTGTATTTGAAAGTCAATAAGGTGCCACACTAAAGGTTACTGCATAGGATATAGGCTCATAGTGTTGGGGGTAATAACAAGTGTGCAAATAGGATTGTCTGACTAACAGGTAATAGACAGTTGGGGTAAATACGTCATTTTCAGGACAGCAAATTGTAATTAGTAAGGTACCACAGGAACCTTAACTCTTTGCAGTCAGTGAGAAAGCTGATGGCTTAGTGGTATTGTTGCTAGACAAGTAATCCAGAGACTCAGGTAATGTACTGGGACCCAATAGAATTTGAAAACAATTTTAAAAAACTTGAACATAGAATCTAAAGAATGACCTTGAAATGATTAGTGCAAAAATCTATCTGGTTCACTAATGGCCTCTAGGGCTGGTCGACAGATTCCAAATATACAGCAATGTGGTTAACTCTTAACTGCCCTCTGGAATGGATCCAGCAAGCCACTCAGTTGTATCTGTGTGCAATTAGGGATTCCTAATCCCATGAGTGAAGAAAGAAAATCAGTGAGTTGGATGAAGGAATTGACTGTATTGTAGCCAAATTTGTTGAAAGTAATTTGCCAGGAGTATGTAAAGAGCTTTCAAAAATACTAGGATTAGTTTAGTCATTAGGGAAAAATAATTAGGAAGGCAGATGGATTTATGGAGTATAGGTTTTACTACATCTGTACAGGGCATTGGGGATGCCATCCTTGCGTACTGTGTACACATTTGGTCTCCTAACTTAAGGACTTCTTAAGAATTCAAAAAAAGGTACACTAAGCTGTTTCCTGGGATGGGTGGGATTTGTTCCAACGAGGATAGGTTGAGCAGATTGGGGCGATACTCTTTGGAGCCTAGAAGAGTGAGAGGTAATCCCAATAAGACAATTAAGACTCTGTGGGGTATCGACAGAGTGGATGCTGAGAAGGCGTCTGTTCTCATCTAAAGCCATGGGATAGTTTCAGAATAAGGAGTCTCCACTTTAAGATGGAGATGAGGAGGAATTTCTCCTCTCAGGGAGTTGAAATACTTGACCCAGAAGTCAATAGAATCTGGGTCATTGAGTATATTCAAGGTTGAGTTCGAAAGATATTTGATCCACAAGTGAGGCAGTGGTTATCAGGGGTCAGCAGAAATATAGGTCTGAGGTCACATTCAGATCAGCCATGGACATATTAAATGACAGAGCAGGCTTGAGGGGCCGAATAGCCTACTCCTGCTAATATGGCGTCAGATTTTATGAGGTTTTGACTTTTAGAAGTCCCACAGTGTGGAAGCAGGCCATTCGGCCCATCATGTTCACACCACCCCTCCAAAGTGCATCCCATCCCCCTACCCTATCCCTGTAACCCTGCATTTCCCATGGCTAGTCCATCCAGCCCACATGCCCCTCGACACTATAGAGCAATTTAGCCAATCCACCTAACCTGCACATTTGTGAACCAAGGGAAGACACTGTAACACCCAAAGGAATCCTGCACAGACATGGGAGAATGTACAAACTCCACACAGTCTGTGGCCCAAGGCTAGAATCGAACCCTGATTCCTGGTGGTGTGGGGCAACTGTGCTAGCCACTGGGCCACTGTGCCAACTTTTCCAGGTGACTTCTTTAAATGTGAAGCCCTAAGGCGCACAGATATCAAAAGCGACAATTTCGCAGCCAAATGAGTAACCCGCAAAGTGGGAAAAATATTTTCTAGCATGTTTTCCTGCGGTCTGTAGAAGTGTACGCATTAATTTAAATGAGTGTAAGGCGGGGTTGAAATTGAAGACACGCGTCCAAATTAAACGGTGTTAACCAGAAACTTACTGAAATAAAAACCCCGATCACCACATACGAACTGGAGTGTATCCACCAGCTCCGAGCCACAGAGAGTCTCAGCAACCACTGCCCACTGTGGCACAGCGACAAGGCACAGCAGAGGGTACAGCATCCAGAAGTGAGTCAGTGCGTGGACCTGTACAGATTGGAAACAAAGAGACTCACTGAGGGAACGTTCAATGTTTTCAATTTAGTCCCCCACCCCATGATCAGCTTTTATTTATAGACACCAGTAATATGGCTGCCCACACAACTAGGATTGGCAAAAGGGCTCAGCTCATACCAAAATAACAATGAGCGAGCCACTGTGAACGCTCATGCAGACAGAGACAGGGTTAACATTACAAAATCCTGATAGCCTCTTATCAGAACAGTCCCATCAGCTGCGCCGATGCCAGGCTGGTGGACAGCTTGTTAACATTAATCTCAGTGGTCTCCCTGCTGCCCAAACCCACCCCTTGGGCAAGGACTCCAAATACTAAACAGTGGTCCCAGAGTCCATTAACAAAAGCAGGGGATTCCTGATAATGACCCAGGCTCGTGTAAGATGTTGTAACGTGCTTGGATATTCTCCATAAGGAAATCCACTCCTGACATGACTCACAGAGTAGAATGGTGTACACACAGGTACATGCAGTCACAGGGTAGGACGGTGTACACAAGGGACATGCAGTCACAGGGTAGGATGGTGTACACACAGGGACATGCAGTCACAGGGTAGAATGGTGTACACACAGGTACATGCAGTCACAGGGTAGGATGGTGTACACACAGTCATAGGAATGGATAGTTTATACACAGTCAGAAGGGGGGAGAACTTACACACAGTAACAGGGTGAGGTCAGAAGAAATCACACTGGACTCGAAGCATTAACTTTGTTTTCTGTCTCCAGACCTGCTGAGTTTCTCAAGCCTTTTCTGTTTTTTTAGCACAGAATGGGATGGGATGGTGCAGTTATAGAATGGGATAGTGTGCGCACAGCCACAGGGGGAGGTCATATACACAAGGGGATTTGTAACACATACCTTCACAAAATAGATTAGTACACACAAATAGCCACAGGGAGAGATTATATATAAATAGATGCACAGAGTTACAAGTTATAACTATACGTAGACTGCACATGGGTAGAGAGTAGACAGGCTTAACATAATACATGCAATACACATTTGGTATATTGAGTGTTCACAGCTGTCTATGGACTTTGCAACAAATATATACAGACTGATTTCATACAAACTATTCACGCACTGTTCACCGGATATATACAGATTACAGAATATACACTTCTTAATAAAAATGTACATAGATACAGACTGAACACAAATTGTACACAGATTCTGGACAGACTTTCCATGATTGCACTCAGATTCTCTGCAGACTGTTCAGACTGTTCCTAGATTATAAGAGGCTGTAATACAGGCTTTACACATTTTCAAAACAGACAACATAGACAGACTTCACACACGCTATATACAGAGATGGTTACAGTTACAACTCCTGCAAATAGCTATTTTAATTTTGTTTTGCCCATTCAACCCATTTCATTCTCTCAAATTGAACACTGTTTAAGTTTCTTTGCAGTTTTGGGATTTGTTTAGCTGTTCGCATTTGATAAATCGAGCAATATGTTACAGTTTCAGAAAGCTCTCTTAGTCGCTGGCTTCTGGACTGCCTGCCAAACCAGCTGTAAATATTTCTCTTGCCACTAGTAAGAGAGTTAGCACACAGACATTTAACCAATTAAACACCCTAACACAGTTTCTGTCAATTGGATGGAAAGAGTTTTCGTATCTTGTCCTCAACCACTCAGTATCTTTGACAAGATACATTGCACTATAGTTCCAATTTCCAATCATATGAATATAATCAGTTAGGAAGTGCTGATGTGGATGAGGTTGAAAAACAATGTCTTCAATATTTCTCTTTTTTTAGTTTCTATCTGCTTTTATCTCTCCCTCCCATTGTCTCCCCTTCTATTTATCTTTCTTTCACTCCGTCTGCCTCTGTGGATGTCTATCTTCTCTGATTTTCTTTCCAAGGTTGGCCTCTTGCCATTCTTTAATATTTTTTGCTGCCTTTTTCTCCCTCCCTCTCTCTCTCTCTCTTGCACAGTTTCTGTGACTTTGTTTTTTCTTCTTCCCTGGCCTCCTTCGCTCTTTCTCTCGGTCTCTTCCTCGTGTTTCCTTTCTTATGTTTCCCTTCAGCCCCCAGTTCCTCCCCTCTTCCCATGAGCCACTTCAAGTTTATTTTCCACAATTTTTTTTTTGCTATTATGATCAGTCCTCCACATCCAGTAAAATCTAAACTTTGGAAATGACACTCTGACAGCACTAAAGTTTCTGGTCAGATGTCCCATTTGCTTCAAGCCAAACACTTTTTTTTTAGAAATAAGACAGAAAATAATGAAGACCTCCCAAAAATAAATCAAGACTTTCAACCAAAACCACAAGATTTATCAAAATTACAGCCACTGCCACGAGTTGATTTTAAACAACATGCACTAAGTTTGAGACAGGGCTATAGAAAGAAGGTCACCTTCAGTGCACAGTTGCAGCAGATGGAGCTGTGTGTAGGGTTCATGGTGGCGTATGCAGTCTGACTCTCCTCCCACAGTGATCCTTCGGTTTCTGCTGATGATGTGGTGGAAGTCAGACTCCTTCATTCTTATAGCTCAAGAGGAAGGACCTTCCCTCAGCTGCACCCGCCCACACAAGACCTCGACATACTTATCAAAGTTTAATTTAGGCAAAGAAAAACATAGTGGTTATGCTCACATTCCTCTGTTAGATTAACACAATCTGCATTTTGATTTGACTTCAGCTCTCGAATCTTGATATCAGCCCAACATATTTAATCATGCTGCACTTCGGCTGCTTGGCAGATCCCACAAGACACTTGGTGGATTCAGTTTTTAGCACTTTGTGATGTTGTGTCCCTTAGTCATTCTTTTCTACACTAGCCTCATCCTTACTCTCACATTGTCAAATGATTCATGTTGGTCCTGCAGCAGCCCAGTGAGCAATGAACCTTTACCACCAGCTAGGCTTCCCATTTGCGCGGCTGGCTGGATTAGCACTCAGTTGGCCTCAGTAGCCTCGTGCAACTCAAATTCCTGCTCCCCTCAGTCTCCGGCACTCCAGTTTTGAGATGTCAGAATCAAGGCAGGATCAACTGTGATGCACTCCATGGTGGAACGGACTTCAAAATCTCACTCTCACAATTTACCATTGTACAACAAAGAATTGGTTAAACTGTCAGGAGAAAGAGGTGAGCTGCATCTCATTACGTACACCAGAAATGTCTGACCATACCTCACCAATGATTGTTTCTGAAGTGATGTCACCATTAATATATTAATGACTATGGCTCCAATGGTGAGCAGAGCGAGATTCCACAGAGAATAAGGAGCCACGTGCTAATTGTTGCACGGTGGCTCAGTGGTGAGCACTGCTGCCTCACAGCATCAAGGACCAGGGTTCAATTCCACCCTCGGTCAACAGTCTGCGTGGAGTTTGCACATTCTCCCTGTGTCTGCGTGTGTTTCCTCCAGGTGCTCCGGTTTCCTCCCACAGCCCAAAGATGTGCAGGTTATGTGGATTAGCCATGTTAAATTGTCCATAGTGTGCAGACTAGGTGGATTAGCCATGAGAAATGTGGGGCTACTGGGATAGGATAAGGGGTGGATGCTCTTTGGACAGTCAGTGTGGACTTTAATAGTCTCAAAGCTCTGCTTCAATGCTGTGGGAGCTCTGTGATTCTAACTGCTCTTTAGTTGCATGAATTAAGACAGGAATGTCACAAAGGATATCAGGATGACTCGCCACTCTCCTTTCGACCGAACTGCGGGATTGTTGCTGGAACATTGTCAGTGGAGCTCAGCCTCGATGTGACTCAGAGCCTTTGAGGGTATTGGTTCAGAACTGATTCAAGGAGAAAACGTGACACACGGAAACTTTGATGGGCCATGCCAGAGCCCTGAGTTTGGGAGGACATAAGATGATGGATAAACTAGCCACAGGTTTCTTGGATTGTTCACATGAGATGAAATTTTCCAAGAAAATGCCACTGGTAGTGTATCAACTGTTCCTCGTTTAGTCAGTGTTGTTTCCAAACTATTTGAATACATGACTAATATTATTGCTTAAACTATTTACATCAGCTCTTGCAATGCTGAATCACTGACTACACTGTCTAAGAACTATCAAATCATCCCCATTTGTTAGTAATCCTCCCTGCTACAACTAACAATAAAAACACCAGTGACTCTTCCTCTTTCTTTGTATGTTTCTGCTCTGCTGAATGGGCTCCTCCTTGCTATGTTTATCACATAACATACGGCCATTGGGTGTATCAAGCTCATTTTGCAAGAAAGGCATCATACTTGAGCTAGTTCTTGTCCTCCACTTCTATAAGGCTGTGGAGAAGTTAGAGAGAAAAATGTGGGTTTCCAGTTATGTCAAAGTACTGTAAAAGCTGAGCCACCTCCTACCCTTTAAAGCTTTTAAAACATTTCTGGAGGATTTCAAAAATTATTTGCTTGTTATTCCACTCTGCTTGTTGATGTAAGACTGAGGGTTCTATGACTTCAATGCCGGGGCCTGAATGATTTCACAACCATTTATTAGCACAGTAGGGTGTCTGTCATTTCATGATTTGATTGACAGCTACAAGTGGTTATAAGTGCTTTGATTTGGAAGTAGGCAGTCTAATGCTTTTTGTTATGAGGGGGGATTGAATATTGTTGTTATAAGGCTTTATTTATTTGAAGGAATATAAATATCTGGTAAATGGGTTTTTATAAATAAGACTTTGTTTCAAAAGTGTGAAGCCTGTAATTCTCACATTACTTTATCTCATAGAAGTTTACTTCACCTTTTCCCTGCACGGGTCCTGAGACTTTCCATGATAATGGGTGAGTTGGCATATCACTGTAAAAGCAATGGGTGAGTGCTGGGTGGTTTGGGTTGGCATGAGTTGGTATTAAGTTAACATAGGGCTATAAAGGGCCATGGTATCTGGGCAAAGAAGTATAGCTGAGTATGTAGGTGTCACATGGCATGAGTTGGTGTGGATGAGTCATAACGAGTGTGTGTCGGGACAGGATTGTGAACAGCAAGGACAACAGGGATGCTATTAATTTTTCTGTGTTTTGCATCTGACAGCTTCCACTGTCAATCCAGCCTCCCTGACCCCAACTCCCAGGGACTTCATCGGCCCAAAACAAAAATCTGACATTCCAGGTCACATTTTCCCAGGTTGGGTTTAGAGTGCCAGGAAATGACCCAAATCTGTGCTCTTGATCTGGGGATCTTTATGTGGTTTTATTAACATCCAGACATGGGCATTTTCACTGGACAATGGACTGGGAGTGAAAAATATTCACCTCGATTGCTATGTTGGCTGAGCTCACCTATTGCAGAGCACCTCCTCCAACCTGTTCAGCAACTCAGAATCACAGCGTTGTCACAATGCAGAACAGTCCACTCTGCCCATTGTGTCTGCACTCATTCTCTGAACATAGAGTCATTGAGTCATATAACATGGAAACAGACCCTTCAATCCAACCAAAATCCCAAATTAAACTGGTCCCACCTGCCCACACTTGGTCCATATCCCTCCAAACATTTCTTATACATGTACTTACCTAAATATCTTCAAAATTTTGTAACCACTGCTTCCTCTGGGAGTTCATTCCACGCACTAACCACACACTGTGTAAAACAAATTGCCCCTCGTGTCTTTTTGAAATCTTTCCTCTATCACCTTGAAAGTATGCCCCCATGTCTTTGAAATCCCTCACCCTAGGAAGAATGCACCTGCCTTATCTACACCCCTCAATCTACTAATATCCAGGGAAAAAAGTCCCACTTCTCCTTATAACTCAAACCCTCAAATCCTGGCAACAACCCAGAAAATCTTTTTCTGAACTGTCTCCAGCTTAATAATATCCTTCTGATAACAGGGCGAACAGAACTGGACACTCTCCTCCAGAAATGACCTCACCAACATCTTGTGCAGCCTCAACATGACGGTCCAATAGCCCTGTGCATTGTTTCTGTTTAAATGACCATCCAACGCCCTCCTGAACGCCTCAATTGAACATGCCTTCCACGCATTGCATTCTAAATCCGAACCACTTCATATTTTCCCATCTTGTAATTGCAAAACACTTTAAAACTGAGACCTCTGGTTCTTCATCCTATATTACCCTATCTATTCTGCCATATTGATCATGATTTAAAACATTTCTATCAAATTTGTACTCAGCCTTCTCCTCTCCAAGGGAAACAACCCCAACATCTCCAATATTTCCTCATAACTGAAGCTTCCCATCCCTGAAAACATTCTCTTCAATGTCTTCTGCACTCGGTACAGTGTTTGCTCATCCTTCCTATAGTGTGCCCCCTCGTTCTATCTGGTCACTGCTGATCTGCCTCCAGTCCATTGACCTGCCTTTGTTCCTTATCCCTATCCTTACGTTGCAAACTTCAATGAACCCAATCTTGGGAGGTTCAATTGGACTCCAAAGTTCCCAATCTTTGCAGGAGAAAGATCAAGATTGTCACGATATAGGAACGTAGCAGGGGGAGGTCATGTGGTCCCTTGAGCTTGCTGCACCATTCACAATTAGATTAGATTCCCTACAGTGTGGAAACAGGCCCTTCGGCCCAATCAGTCCACACCGACCCTCTGAAGATCCATTTCCCCCTGAATGATGCATCTAACACTATGGACAATTTAGCATGGCCAATTCACCTGGCCTGCACATCTTTGGACAGTGGGAGGAAACCCACACCGACATGGGGAGAATGTGCAAACTCCATATAGACAGTTGCCTGAGGCTGGGATCGAACCTGGCACCCTGGACCTGTGAGGCAGCAGTGCTAACCACTGAGCCACCATGCCGCCCAATGATCACGTCCAGTATGGTGTGGTCTTATTTACACTCCCTTGTCTGCACCCCCATAGCCTTTTAATCACTTGTCTATCAAAAAAATTATCTAACTCACACCTGAAAAAAAAGTAAATACCCAGCCTCCAAACTCTAACAACCATCTGACTGAAAATATTAATTTTCCTCTCCTTTTACAATGGAAACCTCTTATTCTAAACCTTTGTCCCGGGTTTAGATTTCCCCACGAGGAAACATTCTCTGGCTACACACTTCATCCCATTCTCTGAGGATCCTATATGCTTCGGTAAGATTTGATAGACTTTTTCAAAGACCTGAGAGGGCAGGATAGAGTAGGTAGTGGAGGAGAGGGCACAGGTATAAGATCATTTGAAAGAGAAGTGCATGTGATGCGTGAAAAAGTCCTTTTCACACAAGATGTTAGGATCAGAATTGCACTATCTGGAAGTATATGTGAGGTAGATTCAATTGAAGCATTCAAGAAGGCATTGGATGATCATTTAAACAGAACCAATGTTCAGGAGTACAGGAAAAAGGGCAGGAGGATGGCACTTAGTGCGAATGTTCATTCAGAGAGCTGGTATAGACACAATCATCTGAACAGCCTCCTTCTGCAATGTCCTTCCAAAATTATACCTGGTTCATTAATGTCCTTTAAAGAAGGAAATCTGTCTTCCTTACCTGGTCTGGCCTCCATGTGAATCCAGACCCCAGCAATGACATGCTCATTGAATCATAGAGTCAGACAGATGTACAGCACAGAAAAAAGCCCATCAGTTCCCACCCCACTGGGGCAGACTGGAGGTTCAGTGATTAATATTGCTGCCTTGCTGCACCAGGGACTCAGGTTCAATTCCATCCTTGGGGAACTGTCTGCATGGGTTTCATCTAGATGCTCTGATTTCCTCCCACAGTTCAAAGATGTGCAGGTTAGGTTGGTTGGCTGTGGGAAATGCATGGTTACAGGGATGGGATGGGCCTGGGTGTGATGCTCTTTGAAGGGTCAGTGTGGACTTGTTGGGCCGAATGGCCTGTTTCCATACTGTAGGGATTCTATGATCAGTCCATCGTGTTCATGCTGGTCAAGCTTAACTATTCGAATCCCATTTTCCAGCACTTGGCCCATCGTTCTGTATACCTTGGTATTGCAAGGGCCCAACTAAATATTTCTTCAATATTTTGAGGGGTTTTGTCTCTACTATCCTCACAGGCAGTAAGTTCCAGCTTCTCACCACCCTCTGGGTGAAAAGATTTTTTCTCACATCTCCTCTAAACCTTCTGCCCCTTATCTTAAATTTATGCCCCGATAATTTATCCCTCCATCTAGGGAGTGTTTACCCTATTTCTGTCCTTCATAATTTTATACAGCTCAATCCCTTCTCTTCTCAATCTCCTCTGCTCCAAGGAAAACAACTCCAGTCTGTCAAATCTCTCTTCAAAACTAAATCTCTTCAGCCCAGGCAAATCTCCTTTGCACCGTCTCCAGTGCATCCCTACTATAATGTCAGTTAGGTTTAATATCCCCCTGACACAATTATGAAATGAGAAGCATTCGCCTATTCAGTGATGTTCACGTATTACAACTGAACAAAACCTTTCTGTGGTTATGTGAGGATCATTTCTCATTTTTTTAAAGTTGAGTGGATGCGGGCCTAACCTGCTCAACATTTCTTCATCTCAGGGATCCTCACTGAACTAAAGTAGACGCATCTACAAATAAGGGATAAAGTGGTACAAACGAGTCCATATGTGCTCTCACCAACACCTAGTGCCACTGCAGTAAGCCATTCCTACTTTTACACTCCATTTGCCATGCAATGACCAACATTCTATCACTTGCTGTATCTGAATACTAACTGTGTACTTCACCGACCAGGACACATTCCTCCCTCTGTGTCATTGGGGTTTGTAATCTCTCTCTACCTAAATACAAAATTAGTGCTTTCTTATTCTTTCTTCAAAAATGGACATGTTCACATTTGTTTACATTATACTCGAGCTTCCATTTTTGTCCATTCGCTGAAGCTGTTTAAATCCCTTTACAGACTGTCTACCTGCTCTTGTAAATTACCTACCTCTCTTGCTGTTATTAGCAAATTTAGCAACCATGTATTTGATCACTTTGTCCAAATCATTGGTATGTGTAAATAGTTGAGTACCCAGCACTGATCCCTATGGCAATCCACAAGTTACAACTCTTTGCTTCCTTTTAGCTAACCAGCCCTTTATCCATGTTAATATGTTACCCCACTATATAAGGCACTCCTTTATTTTGCAGCAACCTTTGATCGGAGTATGACTTTGGTTGTGGGTAAATTGTTGGAGGTGATTATAAAAAATAGAATTTTATGGACATTTAGAGAGGCAAAATTAATTAGGAATAGTCAGCGTGGTTTTGTGTGAGGGAAATTCAGTTTTTTGAGCAAGTTATCAAAAAGATTGATGACGGCAGAAAGGTAGATGCTGTTTATTTGGATTTTAGTGAAGCCTTTATCAAGGTTCCACACGGTAGACTAAGTAGTAAGGTTACTGAAAATGTGTTGCTGGAAAAGCGCAGCAGGTCAGGCAGCATCCAAGGAGTAGGAGAATCAACGTTTCGGGCATGAGCCCTTCTTCAGGAATTTCTGAAGAAGAGCTCATGCCCGAAACGTCGATTCTCCTGTTCCTTGGATGCTGCCTGACCTGCTGCGCTTTTCCAGCAACACATTTTCAACTCTGATCTCCAGCATCTGCAGTCCTCACTTTCTCCTCTAAGTAGTAAGGTTAGGTCAAATAGAATTCAAGGTAAGCTTGCCAATTGGATACATAATTGGCTTAACAACGGGAGACAGAGAGTGAGGGTGGAGGGTTACTTTTAGGACTGGAGACCTGTCGTTAGCGATGTTCCACAGGGATCAGTTCTGGGCCCTTTTTTGTTTGTCAGTTAAATAAATGTTTTGAGTGAGAATATAGTAAGTTTGTGGATGACACCAAAATTGGTGGTACAGTAGAGAGTGAAGAATGTTTTCAAAGATTACAAAGGGATCTTGATCAAATGGGTCAATGGGCTGGCAGATGGAGTTCAATCTGGATAAATATACTTTAGTACAACAAATAAAGATAGGGCTTATACAAGTAATGGTCAGGCCTTGGGTAGTGTTGTAGAACAGATGGACCTAGGGGTGCAAGTACATAAGTCTTTGAAATTTGAGCCACATACAGACAGGGTGGTTAAAAAAGGTGTTCGGCATACTGGCCTTCATTGCTCAGTCCTTTAAGTATAGGAGTTGGAAAGTCACATTGTGTTTCCACAGGACATTGGTGAGGTCTCTTCTGGAGCACTGTGTCCAGTTCTGGTCACCCAGTTATAGGAAGGATATTATTGAGTGAGAGAGGGTTCAGAAGAGATTTACCAGGATGTTGCTGGGTCATAGAGTCATGGAGTCCAACAACACGACAACAGGCCCTTTGGCCTAAACTGGTCCATGCTGACCAAAATGTCCATCCCATTTCCCTGCACTTGGCCCATATCCTTCTAAACTTTCCCGATCCATGTATTTGTCCAAAAGCCTTTTAAATGTACCCACATCAACCACTTCTGCTGGCAGCTCATTCTAGATGTGTAACACCTTCTGTGTAAAAACGTCACCCCTCAGGATCCCTTTTATTGTTACCCTTCTAACCTTTAACTGATGCTCTCTAATCTTTGATTCCCAAACTCTGGGAAAGGGACTGAATACATTCACCCTTTCATTATCTTACTCACCAGGATGAGGTTCTGCCCCTTAGTCTCCTGCACTTGAAAGAAAAAAAGTTCTAGCTTGTCCAACCTCTCCTTAGATCCCATACCATTGAATCCCAGCAACATCCTTGTAAATTTCTTCAGCACTCTTTCCAGTTTAATAACATCCTTCCTATAACAAGGGGACCAAAACTGAACTCAATACTCCAAGTGCAGCCTCACCAACGTCCTGTATAACTACAACATAACTTCCCAATGCCATGGCTATACTCAATGCCCTGACTGATGAAGGCCCATGTGCCAAAAGCCTTCTTCACTGCCCTGTCTACCTGTGACTCCACTTTCAGAGAACTGTGAACCTGAACTCCAAGATCCCTCTGTTTCACTACACTCCTTAAGGCCCTATCATTTACCATGAAACTCCTACCTTGATTTGACTTTCCAACATGCAAGATCTCACACTTATCTACACTGAACTCCATTTGCCATTTCTAGGCTCAGTTCCCCAGCTGATCAAGGTCCTGCTGCAATTTCTGATAACCTTCCTCACCGTCCACAATGCTGCCTATTTTAGTGTCATCTGCAAACTTACTAATCAGGCCTTGTACATTCTCATCCAAATCATTGATATAGATAACAAACAGCAATGGGCCCAGCACCGACCCCGATGCACTCTAATAGTCACAGGTCTTCAGTCTGACAAGCATCCTTCTGCTATTACCCTCTGCCTGCTACTATAAAGCCAATTTTGTATCTAATTGACCAGCTCACCCTGGGGATTTCATGCAATCTAATATTCCAGAGCAGCCTACCATGTGGAACCTTATCAAAGACCTTACTGAAATGCATATATGCTACGTCTACCACCCTGCCCCCATCAACCTTCCTGGTCACTTTATCAAAGAACTCTAACAAATTTTTGAGGCATGATCCCCCACTCACAAAGCCATGCTGACTATTCCTAATCAAACCCTGTCTTTCCAAATGCATGTATATCTTATCTGTCAGAATCTTCTCAATTGACTTACCTACCACAGAGGTTAAGCTTACTGGTCTATAGCTTACTGGTCTATAGCTTACTGGTCTCTTTTATTGAATAAGGGCACAGCATTCACTACTCTTCAGTCTTCTGGGACCTCACCGATGACTAACAATGATGCACAAATATCAGTCGGAGCCCCTGCAATTTCTTCTCTAGCCTGTTGCAGTGTTCTTGAATATATCTGGTCAGGACCAGGAGATTTATCCACCTTCATACATTTTTATACATCCAACACCTCCTCTACTGTGATATGGACTGTCCCCAAGATATCACCACTAACTTCCCCAAGCTATGGAATGTTTGAGTTATAAAGAAAGGGACTTTTTTCACTGGAGTGTAGGAGGTTCACAGGCAACATGATATAATTTATAAAATAATGAGAGGTATAGATGGAGTTAACAGTAGTTGTCTTTTCCGTAGGATAGGGGATTTCAAAACTCGGGGGTTGGGGGGCACATCTTTAAGGTGAGAGGAGAGAGATTTGAAAAAAACATGAGGGGCAAATATTTTATGCAGAGGATGGTTCACATGTGGAATTAATGCCTTGAGGAAGTGGTGGATGTGAGTACAATTGCAATGTTTAAAAGACACTTGGATAAGTACATGAATAGGTAAGGTTTGAAAGGGATATGTGCCAGGAGCAGGTAGGTGCGACTAGTTTAGTTTGGGATTATGTTCAGTTTGGACTGGTTGGACCGAAGGGTCTGTTTCCGTGCTGTTTGACTCTATGTTTCAATGATATCTTAAATGATTTTTTGGAAATTCAAGTATGTCATGGCTTCAGATTCCCCTTTAACGACCTTGCTTGTTACTTTGTCAAATCTTTCTAATAGATCAATCAAGATTTCCTTTTCGTAAAAAACATGTTAACATTGTGTGATCACACTGTGTTTTGCTAAGTAGCCCGCAATACTGCATTTAATGATGGATGGCAACACATTCAGTTGCAGATGTTCAGGAAAATGGTCCAAAATCCCTGCTTTCTATTTCCCTTCTTTCCTCAATAAAGGTGTTACATTTACAATTTTCCAATTGATTGGGATCCTACTAATATAAGGAATTTTGGAAGACTATAACCAAGACATCTCTTTTCATTTCTACTATCAACGTCTTTCACGACCTATGTATGCTATCTGGTCCTGGGGGACTGTCAGCCTTTAGAACTAGTAGTGTGTCTACCATCTTTTCACTGGTGATGGCAATTATTTAAGTTCACCCCTTTCTATTGCATCTGGATTTTTAACTATATTGGTGACGCACAGTTTTAGTCATTGAGTCAGAGAGATTTACAGCATAGGAATGGACCCTTCTATCCAATTTGTCCATGCCGACTAGATATCCTAATCTAGTCCCAATTGCCAGCATTTGGCCCCTCTCTAAATCCTTCCTATTCACGTATCCATCCAGGTACCTTTTAAATGTTGTAATGGTACCAGCTGCCACCGCTTCCTCTGGCAGCTCATTCCATGCATGCACCACCCTCTGTGTGAAAACGTTGCCCCTTAGGTCCCTTCTAAATCTTTCCACTCTCACTTAAACCTATGCCCTGTAGTTTTGGAGCCTGGGGAAAAGACCTTGACTATTCATGCTATCTATACCCCTCGAGATTATATAAACCTCTATAAGGTCACCCCTCAGCCTCTGCGCTCCAGGGAAAAGAGCCTATTCAGAAGGGCTTTTGCCATAAACATTGATTTCCTGCTCCTCGGATGCTAGGTACAAACAATGACTGCAGATGCTGGAAACCAGACTCTGGATCAGTGGTGCTGGAAGAGCACAGCAGTTCAGGCAGAATCCAAGGAGCTTTGAAATCGACGTTTCGGGCAAAAGCCCTTCATCAGGAATAAAGGCAGAGAGCCTGAAGCGTGAAGAGATAAGCTAGGGCCCTGGGGTTGAAGTGTTCCGAGGCAGAAGATGAGGGGTTCTTCCTCCAGGCGTCTGGTGGTGAAGGAGCGGCGGTGGGCCTCCTTCATAACCTGTCTACCTGCAACACCACTTTCAAGGAACTATGAACCTGCTCTCCAAGGTCTCTTTGTCCAGCACCTTACCATTATGTGGATACCTCGTGCTCTGACTTGCCTTACCAAAATGCAGCACTTTGCACCTATCTAAATTAAGCCCTATCTGCCACTTCTCGGCCCACTTGTGTTGTGATTGTGATTGTCCTTCAGAATGTAGTTTTCTATCCCTTCAGAAGACCCTTTACTCTCAAGGGTATGTTTTCATAAACAAAACTTAGCACAAAATGTGACCATTGACTGACATGCATCACATAAGGTCACCTGTATCTTGGTATGGAGTGACTAACTGACAGAATGAGGAAAGGCAGTATATAAAAAAGGGGTATTTGCTTCTGTACAAGCTGTTAGTCATGGGCTAATTGTGCAGGAGTGTAACTGCGATTGAGTCAAGCAATGCAATCAACCAAGATTAGAGTGGTGCTGGAAAAGGTCAGGCAGCATTCGAGGAGCGGGAAAATCGACGTTTCGGGCAGGAGCCCTTCATCGGAATCAACCAGGGCAGCGTGATGGCTTAGTGGTTAGCACTGCTGCTTCACGGGACCTGGGTTCAATTCCAGCCTCGGGTGACCATCTGTGTGGAGTTTGCACATTCTCCCCATGTCTATGCGGCCTTCCTCTGGGTGCTCTGGTTTCCACCCACAGTCTAAAGATGTGCAGGTTAGGGTGAATTGGCCACGCTAAAATTACCCATAGTGTTTAGGGATGTGTAGTGTAGGTGCATTAGTCAGGGGAATGGGTCTGGGTTTAGGTTAGAGTGGTGCTGGAAAAGCACAGCGGGTCAGCAGCATCTGAGGAGCAGGAAAATCGACGAATTGGGCAAAAGCCCTTGATCAGGAGTGGGTCTGGGCGGGTTACTCTTTAAGTGGTAGGTAGCCTGTTTCCATGCTTTAGGCATTCTATGATCTGATTCTTCAACGTTGAAGGGTAACAGCAGTGACAAATTACAGGACTGTAATTTTCTCAATCTTTTCATACTTGAATGCGTGTGACCCCTCGTGTTTATAATGGTCAAACCTTAAGACTCACCATTGTCTTTTTTCAAACGCCTGCGGCAGAGCTCAGAAAAGGCCAAATGTGGTCTTCAAGCAAAGCAATGAAACAGGAAAGTGATATTAGGTCCAGTACGTCTGCCCATTTTTAAGATCACCTCCATGTTTTGTTTTGCCATTTTGAGTAATCCTAATGTACACATTGAAAATGAAAACTTCCTGTCCAGACTTCTCACCCTGTAATTTCCCCCTTCCCACCAGTTACAGCACTGCAATGTTTTGAATGAGGTGGGGGGATAGTGGAGTGACAAGTTTACAGAGATGATTTTGTTTATAGATGTTGCCATAGTTGCGAGCTATGGCTCGGTGGCAGTTACTCTCATCTCTGGGACAAAGGCTGAAGAGCTGCAGAGCTCCGGGTCCTCAATTAGTCTCATGCCAACGGCCAGAGTTTCCTCTTGGTGTTGGGAACCAGCAAATATAGGGTTGTGTACTGACTTTGTGTAGCCGATCATATCACATCCTCCCGCTCGCACTGTAATTTCATCTGCTTGCGATGTCAGCAGGTACGATCTACCACCTGCCTGTGTAAGCCCAAGGCTGCAGCAGGTTAGAATGCCTTGGATCTGAGAGGCATTAGCCCAGTACTCCACATGGCTGCTCAGCTGCCCAGCCCTCACCTTTCACCTCCTTCAACCCTCACCCACCTCAATGAACCCTCCATGCCCATTTCATATTCCTCCATGCTCCTCATTTCCCCATGCCACTTGCATTCCCGGGGAGCTGATGGCCGAATGGCATTATCACTGGACTGTTAATCCAGAGACCTAGGTAATGCCCTGGAAACCTGAGTTCAAATCCTGCCACAGTTTGAATTTGAATTCGATAAGTATCAGGAAGTAAGAGTCCAATGATAACCTTGAATCCATTCTTAATTGTCTGAAAAGCTCTTCTGGTTCACTAATGTCCTTTCAGAAGGAAACTGCCTTCCTTACCTGGTCTGGCCTGCATGTGACTAGATCCACAACAATGTGGCTGACTCTTAACTGCCCTCTGGGCAATTAGGGATGGGTAATAAATGCTGATCTAGTCAGTGATGGCCTCATCTCATGAATGAATAAAATTCACCCACTGTGTATATGGTCAGCACCACTGAGCCCTATGATAATGCATTGACCGGTCTTTGCTGGGCCTTGTCCAATGGGCTCTCTAAATCATCTGCTGTGAAAGTGTGTTTCACCAACTGTGCCACCAAAGGTTGGCAGCACTCTGTACAGCATTAAGAGCAGGTCCATGGGCTTCACTGTATTATAGGCCACTGTGAGGTCCTTCCAATGTATCCTTCACATTTTCCATCTTCAACACTTCCCTTCCCTTCTTCTATATCTGGAATTGGGTTATCAAAAATTATTCAGAAAAGCCCACTGCTTTCCTTGACTGCCTTAACTATGTTTCCTCCCAGCCTACACCCTGTGAGAACCTCATTACATTCTCCCAGTCTCTCTCTCTATGTTATCTATTCTGATGCTGTGACTTTCCATACCAGGGTTTCTTCCATTTTTACTCCAAATGAAATACACCATATCATTGTTTGTGATTGACCATTCCTGCATTTCTGCTTTCATCCCTTTCCCTTCTTCTCATATCTATGATCAGATTCCTGTTGTCTTCATTTTTCACCCCAACAACCACCGGACTGCCCTCACCATCTCCAGCATGGTGTCACCACAAAACACAACTTGCCGTTTTTCTACCCCCCCACCATTAGCATTCCAAAGGGATTGATCCCTTCATCCCAGTCAACTCCTTGTTCACCTCAGAATCCCATTTTACCATCCTATGTCATTTTCCATGCTGGCACTGGAGAGGCAACACCGACCTGTTAGCTCCTCCAAATGCCCCCAACAGTCCTTCAACAGTAATGCCATGATTGGGCCTACACTACCTCAGTGTAGTGTTCTAGGCCCAACAATCTTCAGCTGCTTCATCAATGACCTTCCCTCTGTCATAAGCCCAGAAATGGGGATGTTCGCCAATGATTGCACCCTGTTCAGCACCATTCGCAACTCCTTCAATACTGATGCAAGCCGTGCTCAAATGCAACAAGATCTGGACAATATCCAAGCTTGGGCCAACTAGTGGCAAGTAACATTTATGCCACACAAATGCCAGACAATGACCATCACCAATAAGAGACACTCTAACCACTGCCCCTTGACATTCAATGGTATTACCATCACTGAACCACCCACTGTCAACATCCTTGGGGTTACCATTGACCAGAAACCCAACTGGACTCACCATCTAAACATAGTGGCTGCAAGAGCAGGTCAGAGACTAGGGATATTGCAGCAAGTAACTCAACTCCTGATTTCCCAAGCCTGTCCACTTTCTACAAGGCACAAGTCAGGAGTGTGATGGAATACTCCCCACTTGTTCAGATGGGTGCAGCTCCAACAACACTCAAGAAGCAACCCATTTGATTGGCACCACATCTACAAACATTAATCCTTTCACCACCAGCTCTCAGGAGCAGCAGTGTGTACTATCTACATGACGCACTGCAGAAATTCACCACAGACAGCCCCTTGTGGGCGGCACGGTGGCACAGTGGTTAGCACTGCTGCCTCACAGCGCCAGAGACCCGGGTTCAATTCCCGCCTCAGGCGACTGACTGTGTGGAGTTTGCACGTTCTCCTCGTGTCTGCGTGGGTTTCCTCCGGGTGCTCCGGTTTCCTCCCACAGTCCAAAGATGTGCAGTCAGGTGAATTGGCCATGCTAAATTGCCCGTAGTGTTAGGTGAAGGGGTAAATGTAGGGGTATGGGTAGGTTGCGCTTCGGCGGGGCGGTGTGGACTTGTTGGGCCGAAGGGCCTGTTTCCACACTGTAAGTAAGTAATCTAAATCTAATCTAAGTAATCTAAATCTAATCTTCCAAACCCACGGCCACTTCCATCCAGAAGGACAAGGGCAACAGGTACTTGGGAACACCACCACCTGCAAACATCCCTCCAAGCCACTCACCATCCTGACTTGGAGATATACCACCATTCCTTCACAATTGTTGGGTCAAGATCCTAGAATTCCCTCCCTACCGGCATTGTGGGTGAACCCACAGCAAGTGGACTGCAGCGATTCAAGATGGCAACTCCTCACCACCTTCTCAAGGGCAAATAGGGATGGGTCATCAATGCTGGGCAGCCAGTGACACCCAAGTCCCAGAAATGAATAAAAAAAGTTTACATGTACTTCTTTCTAAATCTACTGGGTGACACAATGGTTAGCACTGCTGCCTCATAGCACTCGGGACCTGGATTTAAATGCAGCCTTGATTGACTGTCTGTGTGGAGTTTGCATGTTCTCCCCGTGTCTGCATGGATTTCCTCTGGGTCTCTGGTTTCCTCACACAATCCAAAGATGTGCAGGTTAGGTGGATTTGCCATTTTAAATTGCCCAGAGTGTCCAGGGATGCGCAGGCTTGGTGAATTAACCAAAGGAAATGCAGAGATAGGGTGGGTCTGGGATGCTCTTCAGAGGGTCAGTGTGGACTTGATGGGCCAAATGGCCTGCTTCTACGCTATAGAGATTCTACGCATTTGCTGCTCGCAATGTAATCTGCTATCCGTAGGGAAAATCAACTGCAAATTGGATAACTGCTCCAAGGTACATCTCTGTTCAATCCACAACCATAGCCCCAAGCTTCCAATCACCTGCCATTTAATTTTCCAACTTGGAGGCAGGAAGGACTGCCAATGCTGGAAGCCAGAGTCAAAAGATGTGGAGCTGGAGAAGCACAGCAGGACTTAACTAAACTTAACTAAAACACTGCAGGATCTGAGAGAAGGCAATGTGAGAGCAAGTTGGGAAATTAAATAGATGTGGAGCTGGAGAAGCACAGCAGGTCAGACAGCATCTGAGGGGCAGGAAGGTCAATGTTCTGATGCAGTGTCCCAGCCCGAAACGTGGACTTTCCTGCCCCTCAGATGCTGTCTGACCTGCTGTGGTTCTCCAGCTCCACATCTATTTAATTTTCCAACTTGCTCTCACACTGACGTCTCTCGTATCCTGCAGTGTTTTAGTTAAGCTCAACTGACGCAGGCTTTGTAATGGTGTCTTTTGGTCATTCATAAAGGCCCACCTTTATTATCCTTCCTCGTCCCAATGGCCACGCCTCATGTTCCTGCACTAACAATTACTTTGGCATTTACATTCTCCTGCCTCCTCCGTATCACGGTCATTGCCACTTGTTCTGTCTTCCATCTTTCTCAATTTCAATTCCCTCAAATTGCTTTAGTTTCTTAATTTTCCAAGTGCCAATGAGAGGTTTTTAATCTGAGATGTTAACTCTGATCCTCTCTCCACAGGCGCAGCCAGCCATGCTGAGTATTTTCAGCATTTTCAGTTTATCGTTCCGATTTCCAGCATCTGTAGCATTGTTACCTTTGTGGAGTTACTCACATTGGCAGGGGAGCAAAAATGTCAAACATCTTTTCAATGGTAAGACACTGAGAACTCATTGCGTTCAGTGGAACGTGGGACATCCTTGTACAAGAAAAGTTAACACACAGATTCAACAAGCAATTGACATAGAAATGTAGAAAATAGTAGCAACAGTGGGCCTAATCATAGCTGATTGTTCAACTTAATACCATGTTCCTGCTTTCTCCCCATATTAAACTGGAGGCCTGTGACCAGGTGGGTGCCACAAGGATTGGTGCTGCGTCCACTTTTTTTCATCATTTATACAAACGATTTTGGATGAGAATATAGGAGGTAAGTTAGCGGATGACCCCAAAATTGGTGGCGTAGTGAACAGTGAAGAAGGTTATCTAATGGGATCTTGATCAATGGCTGAGGAATGGGAGATGAAGGTTAATTCAGAGAAATGTGAGACATTGCATTTTGGTAAGACAAATCACAGCAGGATTTACATTAGGGCCCTGGGGAGTGTTGTCCAACTGAGAGACCTAGGGGTGCCAGTACATAGTTCCTTGAAAGTGGCGTCACAGGTCGACAGGGTGGTGAAGTAGGCACATTACACATGTGCCTTCAGCAAACCGAGCAATGAGTAAAATGGGAGGAAATGCTTGAAAGGGACCTGAGGGGCAACGTTTTCAGACAGAAGATGGTGGTGTGTGGAATGAGCTGCTACAAGGAGAGGTAGAGGCGAGCACAATTACAGCATTTGGACAGATATATGGAGAGGAAAGGTTCAGAGAGGGATATGGGCCAAACGCAGGCAAATGGGACTAGCTCAGCGTAGGAAACCTGGTTGGCATGACCCTATAACCCTTTGATCCCTTTAGCCCCATGAAATATATCAAACTCTTCTTGAAAACATTCAGCTGCTTTCTGTAGCAGAGAATTCCATCAGTCTATGGGCAAAGAAATTTCACTTCATCTCTGTCCTAAATGACCTATTGTATATTCTTAGACTGTGACCCCCTGGTTCTGGACTCTCTAGTTATTTCCTTACTGTGTTTACCCTATTGAATTTTATAAATTTCTATGAAATCTCAATAATTCTTCAAAACTCCAGTGAATATAGTTCAAGCCAATCCAGTGTCTCTTCATATATAAACCTTCATTGCACTCCCTCCATAACCAGAACATTCATCCTCAGATGAGGAGATCAAAACTGCACACAATATTCCAGGGGCAGTCTCATCAAGGCTCTATACAATTGCATAAGTTATCCCTGCTCCTGTCCTCAAATCGCCACAACATGAGGGTCAACATGAGGCACAACATGGTGCTTTCTTCACCACCTGCTGCACCTGCATGCCTACCTTCAGCGACTGTTGTACAGTGATTCCCAGGTCTCATTGCACCTCTCTCTTTCCTAAACTATCATCATTCGACAAAAATTCACCTTCCTGTTTTTCGCTACCAAAGCGGATAACCTTCCATTGATCCACATTCTATTTCAGCTGCCATGCATTTGCCCCTCATTAACCTTATCCAAATCAGCCTAAAGATCTCTGTATTCTCTTCGCAGCTCACCATCTCACCCAGTTTCCTGTGCTCTGCAAATGTGGAGATATTGCATTTTATTCCCTCATCTAAATCATTCATAAATATTGTGAGTAGTTAGGGTCAAAGCACTGATCCCTGTGGTACTCATCTAGTCACTGCCTGCCAACTGGAGAAACACCTGTATATTTCTACTATTTATTTCATATCTGCCAAACCGCTCTCTGTCCATCTTAGTACATTACATTACATTACATTACAGTGTGGAAACAGGCCCTTCGGCCCAACAAGTCCACACCGACCCACCGAAGCGCAACCCACCCATAACCCTACATTTACCCCTTACCTAACACTACGGGCAATTTAGCATGGCCAATTCACTTGACCTGCACATCTTTTGGACTGTGGGAGGAAACCGGAGCACTCGGAGGAAACCCACGCAGACACAGGGAGAACGTGCAAACTCCACACAGTCAGTCGCCTGAGGCGGGAATTGAACCCGGGTCTCTGGCGCTGTGAGGCAGCAGTGCTAACCACTGTGCCACCATGCCGCCAATTACACCCAAAATCATACAATTTAATTTTATGCACTAATCTCTTATATGGAACCTTATCAAAAGCTTTCTGAAAGTCCAAGTAAGGTACATTAGCTGGGCCCTCTTATCAACTCTACTAGTTACATCCTCAAAAAAAGTCTTATAGATGGGTAGCACAGTGGCTCGGTGGTTAGCACTATTGCCCCATGGCACCAGGAACCTGCGTTTGATTCCAACCTCAGGCAACTGTCTATGCAGAGCTTGCACATTCTCCCTGTGTCTGTGTGAGTTTCCTCCAGTTTCCTACCACAGTCCAAAGATGTACAGGATAGATTTTGCTGTGCTAAATTGCCCATCATGTCCCAGGTTGGGTGAATTAGCCCAGGTGCAGGGTTACAGGGATAGAGTTGGGGAATTGGATGCCCTTCAAAGGGTCAGTGTGGACTTAATGGGCCAAATAGCCAGCTTTCACACTGTAGGTATTCTATGATTTGTCAAGCTTGATTTCCCTATAATAAACTCAGTCCAGCCCTGTTTTCCTACTGCTCTATTTTTTAATGGCTTGTAGCATTTTCCCTACTACTGATGTCAGGCTAACCAGACCATCATTCCTTGCTTTCTCACTACCTTCTTTTTTAATTAGTGGCATTACATTAGCTACCATCAATCCATAGGAAATGCTCCAGAGTCTATAGAATTTTGAATGCATTGACTATTTCTAAGACATTAGTCAGATAAGGTAAATGATAAACTGCCTTTTATTGCAAAGAGATTGTGTGTAAAGTTGACCTTGGTTATAATCAGTTTGATATTGTTAAGGCCCTATGCATACCTTTTACCTCATTTTCTAAGAAAGGACAGACCTCTTCCAGAGTAGCAGACTGTACATTCATTAGACTTGTTCCTGGGATGAGGAAGTTGTCATGGGGGAGGAGATTAAATCGACTTGAGTTTATTACCTGGAGGTATTCCTTCAGGGACTTGAGAGGGTAAAGGCTGCAAAACTATTTCCTTGGCTGGGGAACCTCAATCTCAGACCAATGGGATGACTATTTAGCACTGATATTGGGAAAAATGTCTTCAGTCATAGAGTCATACAGTCATAGAGATAGATAGACAGCACGGAAACAGACCCTTTGGTCCAACCCAATCTGGTCCCACCTGTCAGCACCCGGCCCATATCCCTCCAAACCCTTCCTATTCATATAGCCATCCAAAAGCCTCTTAAATGTTGCCTCCACCACATCCTCTGGCAGCTCATTCCATACATGTACCACCCTATGTGAGAAAATGTTGCCCCTTAGGTGTCTTTTATATCTTTCCCCTCTCATCCTAAACCTATGCCCTCTAGTTCTGGACTTCCCGACCCCAGGGAAAAGACTTTGCCTATTTACCCTATCCATGCCCCTCATAATTTCGTAAACATTTATAAAGTCACCCCTCAGCCTCCGATGCTCCAGGGAAAACAGCCCCAGCCTGTGCAGCCTCTCCCTATAACTTAAATCCTCCAACCCTGGCAACATCCTTGTAAATCTCTTCTGAACCCTTTCAAGTTTCACAACATCTTTCCGATAGGAAGGGGACCAGAATTGCACGCAATATTCCAACAGTGGCCTAACCAATGTCCTGTACAGCCCAACTCCTGTACTCAATACTCTGACCAATAAAGGAAAGCATACCAAACGCCTTCTTCACTATCCTATCTACCTGCGACTCCACTGTCAAGGAGCTATGAACCTGCACTCCAAGGTCTCTTTGTTCAGCAACACTCCCTAGGACCTTACCCAGTCAAAATATTGTGAAACTTTAGAGCTTTGTTTTTAGAGCTGTGATGCTCAGGCAGTAAGCATAGTCAAGATCCAGATTTTTGCATCCTGAGAATGATAGATATAGGGAGTACGGGCAACTGGATTCGAGGAAGAATATCATCCATGATCCTATTGGATAGGGGTGAATACTCAAAGGGCCAATTGGCTTATCGTTGCTCTTGTTTCTTATTGCTGAGTTGGTAGTTGATGATGAGTGGAAACAGTTACGTTTTCATTTTTCCATTTTCAGCTCCAACTTGCTCTTGGTCCATCCCACAGAACTTTCTCTCCCTCCACCCAGTCACACGCCTCTCCTTCGTGCTGTTATCCACCCACTATCCTCAGCCCAGAGAACTTGATTACTTAATAAGTACAAAGTTCACCAGCTACATTTGGACCAGAGTTATGATAACACATTCAGAAGTGAACCCTGGAGACACTTTTGAATGAAAAATGTTGCGGAAACTTTTAAGTCGCTTCTCAGAAACCTGTGCTGCTGGAGAGTTGATTGCAACTTTCAGATTTGAGAATGGATTTTTACTGGGTAATTTCCAAAGGAAATTGAATGGGCATTTCACATGTCCACAGAAATACTACAGGAGGAATGGGACAGTCTGGATTACTGAATAGAGAGTTGGCATGAACCCATCCATACCATAATGACTCTGTGAGTCTATGGCTCCTAAGATGATCGAGGGATATGTGGGCAACATGGTGGCACAGTGGTCAGCACTGCTGCCTCACAGCGCCAGAGACCCGGGTTCAATTCCAGCTTCAGGCGACTGACTGTGTGGAGTTTGCACATTCTCCCCGTGTCTGCGTGGGTTTCCTCCGGGTGCTCCGGTTTCCTCCCACAGTCCAAAAATGTACAGGTTGGGTGAATTGGCCAGGCTAAATTGCCCGTAGTGTTAGGCAAGGGGTAAATGTAGGGGTATGGGTCTGGGTGGGTTACGCTTCGGAGGGTCGGTGTGGACTTGTTGGGCCAAAGGGCCTGTTTCCACACTGTAGGGAATCTAATCTAATATGGAATGAAGGATGGTGAATGGAGCAGACCAAAAAGTTAGCCCTGATCTAATATTGGGGTGAAACAGACTTGAAGAACTAAATGGACCACCTCTGAGGGTGAGAGTGAATGACCCACATTTGATCTTATGTTCTAAGGCAAATGATTCTCCAACTTGTGAACAGTGTCTGAATTCAGTGAAGCAAAGTTTGAGATGAGATGTAATCTAGGTTTTCAAAATACTGAGATGTTGTTTGGGTAATGAAGATCACAGAAGGAAAGGATGATTGGAAAACAAGTTAATATGAAGCATAGATCAAAGTGACACATGGATTGTTATGACTGCAGTATCCTTTTAACCAAAGGAATTTTCAATGGTGGAATGCAACAGGTCAGTTGAGTAATTTGGACATTTTAGATTAATGGTCTCAAGTTTCGACCGGACTGTTGCATGGTCAGGGAGAAATGTTAGCATCATTGGAAACTTGCCATCGCTATATTAGATAAAATGAGGCGATTTCAATAAAGTGCAAACTGCAGATGGGCCATGAGGGAGTAAACTTAATAGGCCAGATCTTCAGGAATTTAAGTTCATTCTGGAACCCATTAGGACTTGAATACACAAGATGCTTTCTCAGACTGGAAATGGTTGGATTATAGAGGACCGAATGAGGCTTGACAGGAGCTTGGCAATAGGTAAGTCATCCTGGAACTATACTGGGCAACAGAACCAGGGTGAGAAAATCGTAGGAGGTCTAGAATTGATGTGTGTTGTTTGGCAAGTAGGGTAGACTAGATGGTACTATTGTGAAAGTATTATAGGTTAAAAATTAAAATATATAGAATTGATGCCAAAGCAAGAGCTACAAAAATGTTTAGAATAATAGAGACAGTAGGGTTAGATATCTAGAAAAACTGGAGACTACATGAAATATTTGTAGCGACTGTAGATTATAAAACAATGGATAGCCAGTAGGTGAGTTATCTATTGGTTTTGGAAAGAAAAAAAGATTTGAATTTATATTGTGCCTTTCACTGTATCCACACTACAATGCAATGCTAGCCTAGGTATTGGTGTCAGATATGAATTCAGCAGCTTCTTACCTCAGAAATAAGCATGCTACCAGCTAGATTGTGGCAAATCCTGTTAACAATGGAAAGAACAATAGCTGTCACCTCTGACTTTTTGATGGTTAGAGACTATAGGCAGCATTGAGATAACTGATTTACCATTGCAAGGCTGGTCGCAAAGAGTACATTTTATTGGTGAGGGTGTGAAGTGGAAATTCTTGTTGGAAAATCATGTTTGTTTGAGCACAATACTGAAGTCTGAGGGCAGGAACCGAAGCCGGTAAGAATTGCACTCGAGTATTCCAATGTGATCAGACCAGGAGCAAAGGTAAGGCAGATAAGCTGAGGAGACTGATAAAAGATTTAGCAGTTTAATGCCATACCTCTTACTGAACCGTGGCATACAAAAGGACCAGGGTGGCAGCTCAGTGTTCCTGGTTACAGTTTTCAGCTGAGACGGAGAAGGGGATAGAAAGGAAGGGCAACATTTTGTAATTTTGCTGAAATAAACAACTACAGGAGTGATGACACACTAGAAAGAGCATCAAATGGAGACACTGACAAACAAAATAGGGACAAGCATACTGCTGAAACTGTTCCACAGATCCTCAAACAGCCAGAGGGAGGCGCCAGAGGAAGAAGCAGTGATGGCCTAGTGACGTTATCACTAGACTCTTAATCTGGAGACGCAGATAATGTTCGGGGGATTTAGGTTTGAAACCTGCCATGACAGAGAGTGGAGTTTGAACTCAATAAAGATCTGGAATTAAAAATTAAAATGATGGCCATGAAACCATTGTTGATTCTCAGGGGGAACAATCCTATCTGGGTCTCTAATGTCATTTATGGAAGAAAACTGCCATCCTTACCTGGTTTGGCCTACAGTGACTCCAGACCCACAGTTATGTAGTCGATTTCCGACTGATTTCTGGGCAAATCGTGATGGGAAATAAATGCCGGCCTATCCAGAATTGCCCACATCTTGGGAATGAATTTTAAGGAAATGAAAAGACAGATTTCTGAGCCCTACAGGGGATAAGGATAATAATGGTAGAGGATTTTGACTAGCCGAATATTAACCAAGATAAAATCAATGTTAAAGCTACATAGGACACAGAATTCTTCAAATGCGTTCAGGGGAATGTACTGTAGCCAGTACATAGTTGTCATTTCTGACCTATTGAGGCCAAACAAAAGACAGTCCGTACTTTGCGAGTAAATCTGGGCAGGTGGAAAGGGGTATCAGTGGGACAGCATTTTAGTGATAACAGTCACAATAATATTTAGATTACTTATGGAAAAGGACAAGGAGAAACCATAAGGAAAAACGTTTAACTGGGGAAACGCCAATGTTACAAAACTGAGATGTGATATTACAAAAGTGAAATGGAACCGGGTGCTTGTAGAGAAATCACTGTGTGAACAGTGGGAGATAGTCAAAGGTGGGATAGAGAGAGTTCAGAAAAAGTTACGAACAAAACTGAAACTGGTGTGTCTCACAAGACAGGACGCCCTTGACTCTCGATGAATGAGATCAAGGCAAAGGAGCAAAACATTGTCAGATGCCAAGTGCCCAACATTGTAAAACAGCCCAGTGATATCATTTCATGGATACATCTGCAAAACAGAGAGAGGGCCTGAGTAAAAACAAGGAAACCCCCAAAATTTCCAAAAATAAATAAAGAACACAGTTGTAATTTAAGTGACAGAGCAAATATGTGCACAGCAAGACAACAATACATTAACTAACCAAAGGATGAGGGTTAAATATTCAGCTGGAAATCAGTGTGGCCTCCTTCATCCTTTTCAGAGTTAATGTTTCAGGAGTGTATGAAGAAGGATCACTTGACCCGACATGTTATCCCTGCTTTCTCTTTACAAATGCTGCCAGACCTGTTAAGTATCTCCAGTAATTGTTTCTTTCATCTCAGATCACCAGTGTCTCCACTTCTACATTTTACATTAACCTTGTTCAGCTCTTACCATTTTATATTCCTATTTCAAAGGAAAAGCAGGCCAATATCTACCTTTGCCAGCAATGCAGCATTCCTTCAGTATCCTACTGGGAATACCAGCTGTATTATTTCTCCATTCTTTGCATATAACTTGAAAGCACAACTCACAAACTCAGAGGTGACAGCTACTACTGAGATATGGCTGACAAAATCATAGAATCATAGAATCCCTCCAATGTGGAAACAGACCATTTGGCCCAATAAGTCCACACTGACCCTGTGAAGAGTAACCATCCAGACTTATTCCCCTACCCCATTACTCTACACTTACCCTGACTAATGCACCTAACCTACGCATTCCTGAAAATCACACGTGGAGACATCTTCAGAAAACCCATGCCACCCTGACATTTCCAGCACTAATGCCTTGGAATTCAATCCCTCAACAACTGGTACGTGGTGATAAAATTCCTGTGTTCATTGCACAAACGGAGGGGTGGATTCATGTAAAGTGTATTCATGAAAATACTTCGCAGCAAGAACAGAAAGACCTTGTGTTTCAATAACACTTTTCATGGAAGGAACTCTTGACAATTCACTTAGAAAATCTAATGTGAGATAACATGGTTTTATGTAAAAGGAAATCATGTTTCACAAAATTTTGTAGAAATTTTGAGCGTGTAATAAGTGGAATAAAGGAAACCTGTGGAAATAATATATTTGCATTTTCAAAAGGCATTTGTTAAGGTAGCAGAAAAAAGGTTAATAAGTTAATGGTAGGGTCCTGAGTGGAATGAAGGGGTTCAGGTAATTATTCTTTGAAATTTGTGTCACAGTTAGACTGGGTGATTAAGAAGCTGTCTAGCATGCTTGGCTTCATTGCTCATACCTTTGAGTATAGGAGTCGGGACGCCATGTTGAGGTAGTACAGGACATTGGTGAGGCCTCTTCTGGCGTATTGTATGCAATTCTGGTCTCCCTGTTATAGGAAGGATAGTATTAAGCTGGAGAGGTCTCAGAAAATATTAACCAGGATGTTTCTGGCAATAGAGGATTTGAGCTATAAAAATAGACTGGAAAGACTGGGACTTTTTTCACTGGCGTGTAGGAGGTTGAGGGGTGCCCTTATTGAAGTTTATAAAATCACGAGTGTCAGATACAGTGAATGACCAGGGTCTTTTCCCTAGGGTGAGGAGTTCAAAATTCAGGGTAGTTTTTTTTAACGATAAGAGGAGAAATATTTAAAAAGAACATGAGGGGCAACTTGTTTATACAAAGAGGGTTCATATGGAAAGAACTGGCAGAGAAAATGGTGGATACAGGTACAGTTACAACATTTAAAAGACATCTGGCTTAGTACATGAATAGGAAAGTATTGGAGGAATATGGATCAAACGCAGGCAGACTGAATAGTTTGGTTTGGGAATATGGTCAGCGTGGACTGGTTGGACAAAAGGTCTGTTTCCATGCTGCATGACTCTATGACTCTAACGATCTATAAATAAGAAAAGGGCTCATGGAACTGGGCCTAATGTAGTACAATGGATCAAAGATTAGTCAGCAGACAGGAGATCGATAGACTTTTGGTCCCACAGGTTAAGGCAGAAGGCATCCAGGATTTAACTGATTGATGAGGAAGGCTCAAAAGGTCAAATAGTCTATTCCAGCTCCTACTTCTTCAGTTCCTATGTTCATGATGGGTCAAAGTGAGTCACAGCCAATTAATTACTCTTGGAATGCAATCACTTTCATAATGGGGGAAACATGGCAGCCGATTTCTGCACAGCAAGATCCCGCAACCTATAATGTGACGAGACAGTTTTACTGTGTTCCAAAAATCACACTACATCAGGTTATAGCCCAACAGGCCTATTGGGAAGCACTGGCTTTCGGAGCATTGCTTCTTCATCAGGTCTAATGCCAGCACTTCCAAATCATTACTGTGTTACAATTCTATTGGAGGAGTATATGGTAATCAAACCCTTACTACTCAATGACCCCTACCAAAATTTTAAATGTTTCACTAAAATGCCAAAATAATCAATTCATTTTTCTTTTGCATCCAATCCAGAATAAAACCTCCACTATGACCACTCCAAGCTGACCACTCATGCTAATGAGATGAGGACTAGAGAGAGAGCAGTTGAACATGTGGCTACGGGGATGGCACAGGAAGGAGGGTTTCGGATTCCTGAATAATTGGGGCTCATTCTGGGGTAAGTGGGATCTCTACAAACAGGATGGTCCACACCTGAACCAGAGGGGTGCCAATATCTGGGAGGGGAAATTTGCTCGTGCTCTTCGGGAGGTTTGAAACCAATTCAGCAAGTGGATGGGAACTTGAATTGTAGCTTCAGTGTTCAGGGGGTTGAGAGTAGTGAGGACATGAAAAAAAGTTTCAAGGTTGCAGGAGTGTACCTGCAGGCAGGAAGGTGGTTTGAAGTGTGTCTACTTCACCAGGAGCATCTGGAATAAGGTGGGTGAACTTGCAGCATGGGTTGGTACCTGGGACTTCAATGTTGTGGCCAGTTTGTAAACAAAGGAGAAAGTGAGGACTGCAGATGCTGGAGATCAGAGCTGAAAATGTGTTGCTGGAACAGGAAGGTGGTTTGAAGTGTGTCTACTTCACCAGGAGCATCTGGAATAAGGTGGGTGAACTTGCAGCATGGGTTGGTACCTGGGACTTCAATGTTGTGGCCAGTTTGTAAACAAAGGAGAAAGTGAGGACTGCAGATGCTGGAGATCAGAGCTGAAAATGTGTTG
>NC_057735.1:48769526-48806156 GCF_004010195.1 Chiloscyllium plagiosum
GGGGGGGGGATGGTGCTGCGAGTTAAGTAGAAGGAGGATGGGGCTGGGGGGAAGGTAACTGGGAATGTGCTAGGTAGATGGAGGTGGGGGAGAAGGTGATAGGTCAGAGGGGATGGCTGGGAAGTAAGGAAGATGGACAGGGAAGACCAGCCGATGGGGTAGTGCTGGGTTGAAGGTTTGGGACTGGGATAAGGTGGGGGGAGGGGAAATGAGCAAACTGGTGAAATCCACATTGAACCCGTGTGGTTGCAGAATCCCAAGGCGGAAGACGAGGCGTTCCTTCTCCTCCATGCGTTGGGTGGTTAGGGTTTGGCAATGGAGGAGGCCCAGGAATTGCATGTCCTTGGCAGAGTGGGAGGGGAGTTAAAATATTTAACCACGGGAGTTGGGGTTGTTTGGTGCAGGTATCCCAGAGATGTTCTCTGAAATGATCTGCAAGTTGGTCCCCTGTGTCCCCGATGTAGAGGAGACCACATCTGGTGCAATGGATATAGTAGATAACATGCGTGGTAGTACAGGTAAATTTCTGTTAGATGTGGAAAGATCTTTTGGGGCCTTGGATGGAGGTGAGGGGGGAGGTGTGGGTGCAGGTTTTGGACTTCCTCTGATTGCAGGGGAAGATGCCAGGAGTGCGATGTGGGCTGGTACGGGGTGTGGACCTGATGAGGGAGTCCTGGAGGGAAGGGTATCTCCGGAACGCTGACAGTGGTGGAGACGGAAATATATCCCTGGTGGTTGGGTCTGTTTGTAGGTAGTGGAAGTGGCGGAGGATGATGTGATGTAAACGGAGGTTGGTGAGGTGGAAGGTGAGAACCAGGCGGGTTCTGTCCTTGTTGCATTGGGAGGGACGGTGTTCAAGGGCGGAGGAGCAGGAAGTGGAGGAGATGTGCTGGAGGGCATCGTCAACCACGTGGGAAGGGAAGTTGCGCTCGTGGAAGAAGGAGGCCATCTGGGACTTCCTGCGGTGGAATTGGTCATCCTGGGAACAGATGCGGTGGAGGCGGAGGCATTGGGAATAAGTGGTGGCATTTTTACTGTACGTAGGGTGGGAGGAAGTGCAGTCTAGGTAGCTGTGGGAGTTGGTGGGTTTGTAGTAAATGTCTGTGTCTTGTCAGTCGCTAGAGATGGAGATGGAGAGGTACAGGAAGGGGAGGGAGGTTTCTGAGATGGTCCAGGTGAATTTGAGGTCGGGGTGGAGGGTGTTAGTGAAGTTGATGAACTGCTCAACCTCCTTGGGGGAGCACGAGGTAGCGTCAATACAGTCATTGATGTAGCGGAGGAAAAGGTGGGGAATAGAGGTTGGGGTAACTGCAGATCTGAGAGATAAATGGGAGGGGTGTGGGGCTGGGGGGAAAGGTAGCTGATTGACTCTGATCTCCAGCATCCACAGTCCTCACTTTCTCCAAGGAACAGCGGGTCCTTGATAATTATGTTCCTGTCAGGCAGGGAGGAAGTGGTCGAGCGAGGGAGCCGTGGTTTACTAAAGAAGTTGATGCTCTTCGGGGGCGGAAAGACATTATCGATCGCTGTGGTGATGGTGGCTGGCGCGGCCTCATGGCTGATGGTAGCCAAGCAGTTCAGGAGGCCGGGGGAAGCTTCTGGAATGTTTGAGGAGCGCCGACTATTGAGAAGGGAATATGAAAGTTTGTTGTACTTACAGTTTTTGATGTTTGAAATGGTGTAGAAATATTGTTTGTTGAGAGTATGAATTCTTCTGAGAATATAATACAGAAGGGGTCCTTTGCAGTTCTGAGCGAGTGTGGCCCTCAGCTGAGGCAGGGCTGACTGTAGAGAGGTTAGGTGGCAGCGGGTTGCTGCGAGCGTGGAGCGGAGGATCTTGAAGGAGAACCATTGCTGGTGTTTTTGAATCTGTAGTCTGTAATGGATGTCTTGTTCAGATCCTAACTGTGTTGGCCTGAATGTGGTTCAGAGTCCATGTGGGATCAGTTGGTTCCGGAGGCAGGCTTGAAGGAGAACCGTTGCTGGTGTTTTTGAATCTGTAATGGATGTCTTGTTCAGATCCTAACTGTGTTGGCCTGAATGTGGTTCAGAGTCCATGTGGGATCAGTTGGTTCCGGAGGCAGGCACTGAGGAAGCAGATATGGCTGTGGTAGCGAGTCTGTTTCAAGACATGGTTGAAGAGCTTCAGGGCTGAGGAGATGACCTGGGAGTTGCAGTGGGAGAGAGAGACTCACTGAGATCCTTGCAGAGAGAGGAGGAGAGCTTCTTCAAGGCAGGCATCCTTGGAAGATGATTCACAGTGAGGTTAAGATCAACTAGGCAGAGGTGGGTACTGCAGATGCTGGAGATTAGAGTGGTGCTGGAAAAGCACAGCAGGTCAGGCAGCATCCGAGGAGCAGGAAAATCAATGTTTCGGGCATAAGCCCTTCATCAGGAATGAGGCTGGGAGCCTCGGGGGGGATAGGTGGGAAGGAGATTGGCAGGGAGGACAAGTCATGAGGATGGTGCAGAGCTGGAAGGAACCGTGAAGTTGAAGCTCTTGTCAAGAGGAAGGATGAAGGAGGCTTATGTTAAGATGAGATGTGAAGGCTCAGTTAGGGTGCTTGAGTGTTACAAGTTAGCCAGGAAGGACCTAAAGAGAGAGCTAAGAAGAGCCAGGAGGTGACATGAGAAGTCTTTGGCAGGTAGGATCAAGGACAACTCCTTTCTATAGGTATGTCAGGAATAAAAGAATGACTAGAGAAAGATTAGGGCCAATCAAGGATAATCGTGGAAAATTGTGTGTGGAGTCTGAAGAGATAGGAGAGGTGCCAAATGAATATTTTTTGTCAGTATTTACAAAGGAAAAAGACAATGTTGTCGAGGAGAATACTGAGATACAGACTACTAGAGATTGCAGAGCCTTTGGCTTTGATCTTTATGTCGTCACTGTCTTACTGGAATAGTGCCAGAAGACTGGAGGATAGCAAATGTTGTCCCTTGTTCAAGAAGGGGAGTAGAGACAACCCTGGTAATTATAGACCAGTGAGCCTTACTGCAGTTGTGGATAAAGTGTTAGAAAGGATTATAAGATGATTTATAATAATCTAGAAAGGAATAAGTTGATTAGGGATAATCAACATGGTCTTGTGAAGGGTAGGTTATGCCTCACAAACCTTATTGAGAAGGTGACCAAACAGGTAGATGAGGGAAAAGCGGTTGATGTGGTGTATATGGATTTCAGGTGGTGTTTGATAAGGTTCCCCACGGTAGGCTATTGCAGAAAATACAGAAGCATGGGATTGAGGGTGATTTAGCAGTTTGGATCAGACATTGGTTAGCTGAAAGAAGACAGAGGGTGGTGGTTGATGGGAAATGTTCATTCTGGAATTCAGTTACTAGTGGTGTACCGCAAAGATCTGTTTTGGGGCCACTGCTGTTTGTCATTTTTCGCCAAATGAATATTTTTTTGTCAGTATTCACATAGGAAAAAGATAATGTTGTCGAGGAGAATACTGAGATACAGACTACTAGACTAGATGGGATTGAGGTTCACAAGGAAGAGATGTTAGCAATTCTAGAAAGTGTGAAAATAGAGAAGTCCCCTGGGCCGGATGGGGCTTATCCCAGAATTCACTGGGAAGTCAGGGAGGAGATTGCAGAGGCTTTGGCTTTGATCTTTATGTCGTCACTGTCTTACTGGCATAGTGCCAGAAGACTGGAGAATAGCAAATGTTATCCCTTGTTCAAGAAGGGGAGTAGAGACAACCCTGGTAATTATAGACCAGTGAGCCTTACTTCAGTTGTGGATAAAGTGTTAGAAAGGATTATAAGATGATTTATAATCATCTAGAAAGGAATAAGTTGATTAGGGATAATCAACATGGTTTTGTGAAGGGTAGGTTATGCCTCACAAACCTTATTGAGTTCTTTGAGAAGGTGACCAAACAGGTAGATGAGGGAAAATAGGTTGATGTGGTGTATATGGATTTCAGGAAGGTGTTTGATAAGGTTCCCCACGGTAGGCTATTGCAGAAAATACAGAAGCATGGGATTGAGGGTGATTTAGCAGTTCGGATCAGAAATTGGTTAGCTGAAAGAAGACAGAGGGTGGTGATTGATGGAAAATGTTCATTCTGGAATTCAGTTACTAGTGGTGTACCGCAAAAATCTGTTTTGGGGCCACTGCTGTTTGTCATTTTTATGAATTACCTGGATGAAGGCATGGGTTAGTAAATTTACGGATGACACTAACGTCAGTGGAGTTGTGGACAGTGCGGAAGAATACTGTAGGTTACAGAGGGCCATATATAAGCTGCAGAGCTGGGCTGACAGGTAGCAAATGGAATTTAATGCAGAAAAATATGAGGTGAATCATTTTGAAAGGAGTAACAGGAATACAGAGTACTGGGCTAATGGTAGGATTCTTCGTAATGTGGATGAGCAAAGATCATGTACATGTACATCAATCCCTGAAAGTTATCACCTAGGTAGATAGAGTTGTTCAGAAGGCATACAGTGTGTTAGCTTTAGAGGGATTTAGTTTCAGAGCCATGAGGTTATGCTGCAGCTGTACAAAACTCTGGTGCGGCTGCACTTGGAGTATTGCATACATTTCTGGTTGCCCCATTATAGGAAGGATGTGGAAGCATTGGAAAGGGTTCAGAGGAGGTTTACTAGCATGTTGCCTGGTATGGAGGGAAGGTCTTATGAGGAAAGGCTGAGGAGCCTGAGGCTGTTTTCATTAGTGAGAAGAAGGTTAAGAAGTGACTTAATAGAGACATACAAGATAATCATGCGGTTAGATAGGGTGGACAGGGAAAGGCTTTTTCATTGGGTGGTGATGGCTAGCACGAGGGGACATAGCTTTAAATTGATGGGTGATAGACATAGGACAGATGTCAGAGGTAGTTTCTGTACTCAGAGAGTAGTACAGATGTGGAACGCACTGCCGGCCACAGTTGTAGACCTGCCAACTTAAATGGTCATTCGATAAACATATGGATGAGAATGGAATAGTGTAGGTTAGATGGCATTCAGATTAGTTCCACGAGCCAGTGCAACATTGAGGGCCGAAGGGCCTGTACTGCGCTGTAATGTTCTATGTTCTGCGTTCACCATGCTTTTGATCTTAATTCTAAAAGTAACCCATTATTTTACGCAAACATATAAACAAACAAGGTTCAATTCCAGCCGTGGGTGACTGTCAGTATGGAGTTAGCACTTTCTCCCCATGTCTATGTGGGTTTCCTTTGAGAGCTCTGTTTTCCTCCTACAGTCTAAAGATGTGCAGGTTAGGTGGGTTGGCCATGCTGAATTGCCCATAGTGTCCAGGGTTAAGTGGGTTAAATATGGTAAAGGTAGGGCTACAGGGATAGGGCAAGATGCAGTTCGAAACGTTAGTGCAGACTTGATGGGCTGAATGGCCTCTATCTGTACTGCGATGATTCTATGATAGCAATGGAATTGAATTATCTCAAACACAACAAACTATAAATATGGTCAGCAGGTCTGCAGAGAAATGGAACAGTGTGACAAGAGTCCAGACTCATCACATGAAACTGGGAAAAACTCCTCACAAGCTTGAAGTGTGGTCAGCTGGAGAATAGTGCAATCTTCCAAGCAGACTTGTGCTCAGGTGAAAGTCAATTCCAAATCCAAGTATTTAACTTTATCAGGCTTGCACAATAATTCAGCTGGCCTTTGATCATGATCTTTGCAGCTAGTTCTGCTTTAAGGTTTTCTGCTCCCCTTTCTCGAGAGACCGAATCTTTTCTTTAGCTGACAGGCTCTGTGTATACTGTAAAATGTAGCAATTGCAGCCCAGAGGCTGTTGATAAGCAACCTTTCACAGGGAATCTTCCAAGCTGGTTTATCCAACAATTAAAGCAATAAAATCCATTTATTATCTATGTAAAAGCTTGGCTTGCATCTTCTTCCCAAACTCATTTGGTCTGTTGTAATAATAGGTGAACTGCAATGTACTTGAACCTTTTAATCTTTCAGTTCCAAGCAGTCACTTGGCTAACCCTCTCTACACAGATTTTTTCATAATCCGTCCATCCCTTCCAGCTTCCTTCACATTGTTATTTTTAGGGGCTTTGTGTTCTCATCAGCTAGTCAAGGATAACTATCTGTTAGGACATCAGAGGAGAACAGTCCTGTCATAGAACCTTCCACATTAAAACTGGAAGTGAATAGAACTTTAGTTTAAAGTCTTATCCAACAGGCAACACTGGAGTATCAGCCTAGATTACATGCTCATGTTTCTCTGACTCAGAAGTGAGAGTACTCCCACTGAGCCAAGCCTGTTTATTTAAAAGTGGCACAGTGGCACAGTGGTTAGCACTGCTGCCTCACAGCGCCAGAGACCCGGGTTCAATTCCTGCCTCAGGCGACTGACTGTGTGGAGTTTGCACATTCTCCCCGTGTCTGCATGGGTTTGCTCCCATTTCCTCTCACAGTCCAAAGATGTGCAGGTTAGGTGAATTGGCCATGCTAAATTGCCCGTAGTGTTAGGTGTAGGGGAATGGGTCTGGGTGGGTTGCTCGTCGGTGTGGACTTGTTGGGCCGAAGGGCCTGTTTCCACACTGTAAGTAATCTAATCTATTAAAAAAAGAGAGGTTGTTATCCCCAGAGGGCGATGTAAAGGTAATAACATGTTGCATTCTCTCTAGATTCATTGCTACAGGACCTTCTGGTATGGGAATTATTCTAGGCAGACAGTATCAGATTGATGTTATTGCTGTATGGTTTACAGCGAAACCTACTCCATTAACATGCCTTGAGAACCATGGGTTTCGAATCAAATCAAAGACATGTCTATGGCTGCAACAAAGGTTGTACTGCAAAACAGCTGAGAGACTGCCAAACCCACAAGCATTGTCCTAGAATCAAATGTACAGTGTCTGACTTGCTGGCCTGGAAGGACGGTGTTTAAGAGCATTTTGTGTGGAAGAATTATTTCATTCTGTTACAGATGGGCATTCCAGACGCTAGCTGTTAATTCTCAGGGGAGTTAGTGTGTTTATTTGATATAAACAAGAATGTAATGCTGAGACTGCATTTATTTAGAAAGCTTTATAACCTATTGTGCAGCTTGAGGAAATGACAACTACTGCACATTTTGTGGGTATTTTTTAATGTTTCATTCAGCAGATTATATACATACTGGCATTCCAACTAGTAAAAGAATGCATGGATACCTTGTGTTATTGTAATGTCAGATTGCCTTGTGGTTGGGTGGAATTTAATGTTCGCAGAATGGGATAGTGCATCGGGAAAATGATTCACCTCCCACCTCTGGGACTTACTTTCCAATTAAGCCAAGCACTTCACAGACTTATTTCCTTTTAGGAAGTGGTAAGGCCTGAGTAGAGCATTGCTGGGCTGGTTATCAGCCTGTTCTGCTACACCATGGATGCTCTTACTGTGATCAACAATTCCGGGTATGTAAACAGGGTTTCCAATCTCCCAGGATTGGCCTAGAGTCTGCACGATTTGACAATTGATCTCCAGGACAATCCCGGAGCAAATCACAGGGACATTGAAAAAAGAAATTGCTTTCCTTGCTCGTTTTCTTTGAGCATTTTGCGATATGAGATATCATAGAATCCCTACAGAGGTCATTTGGCCCATCAAGTCTGCACCAACCCCAAAGAGCTTCCCACTCTGATCCAACCTCCTACCCTATCTCCGTAACCCTGCCTTTCCCATAGAACATAGAACAGTACAGCACAGGAACTGGCTCTTTAGCCCAAGATGTTGTGCTGAAAATTACGCCAAATTAAACTAATCCCTTCTGCCTGCCCTTGCTCCATATCCCTCTAGTCCTTGCATCCACCCAGCCTGCCCATCCCTGGGACAGCATGGGCAATTTAACATGGTCAATCCACCCAGCCTGTCCATCCCTGGACAGCATGGGCAGCAATTTAACATGGTCAATCCACCCAGCCTGTCCATCCCTGGACAGCATGGGCAATTTAACTTGGTCAATCCACCCAGCCTGCCCATCCCTGGACAGCATGGGCAATTTAACATGGTCAATCCACCCAGCCTGCCCATCCCTGGGACAGCATGGGCAACTTAACTTGGTCAATCCACCCAGCCTGCCCATGGGCAACTTAACTTGGTCAATCCACCCAGCCTGCCCATCCCTGGACAGCATGGGCAACTTAACTTGGTCAATCCACCCAGCCTGCCCATCTTTGGGTTGTGGGAGGAAACTGGAGCACCTGGAGGACATCCACACAGACATGGGGAGAATGTGTAAAGTCCAGACTGGAGGATGAAATCGAATACAGGTCCCTGGCGCTGTGAAGCAGCAGTGCTAACCACTGAGCCGCCGTGCCGCCCAAATTAATAAATATAAAAACATTGAAAACAAAAACCAATAGTCAAGCATCATTCAATTGGGTAATACATCATTTTGCTTTCTGATTGGCGTAGCAAGTCATTAACATTAAACAAAGAACTGTGGATGCGGGGCTCTGAAACAGAAACAGATAGTGCTGGAGAAACGTAGCAGGTGTGGCAGCATCTGCGGGAAGAAAGCAGAGTTAATGTTTCATGTTCAGTGACTGTTCATTAGAACTAACACAGATGAATGTATTGGAGCAAGTCATTTGATGAATTATCTAAGAGTAAAGTTAATCCTAGGTGGCACTCAACTGGGGTTACATCGCAGAGATAGGGATAACTCACATTTCCAGATCAACCTGATTCAGCGATGTTATTCTGGAGAAGGTGGTTCTTAGGCCTCCTGACTCAAACATAAGGATATTGCCACCATGTCCCAAGAGTCCCCTATTCCAGCCTGTCTGTGTGGAGTGTCTGTGTGGAGTGTCTGTGTGGAGTTTCTGTGTGGAGTGTCTGTGTGCTTCCCACAGTCCAAAGCTGTGCAGGTTAGTCAGATTGGCCATGGGAAATGCATGGGTTACAGGGTTAGGATGGTTGTTCTAGCGTCCAGAGCTGTGCAAGTTAGGTGGATTAGCCATGGGAAATCAAAGGGTTATGGGGATTGGATTTGGCTCTTCAGAGGATCAGTGCAGACTTTATGGGATAAATGGCCTTTTTCCAGACTGTAAGGTTTCTATGATCCTTTGGTGTTTGGGTGTTAACCAGTTTGCCAGAGGTCTACAACTTTATTTTGCCTTTTAATAGCAAACACCTTTTAGGGAGTAAACGTTGCCATTTCTTTGGTGTAGTAATTGTAACAAGGTCAGCCTGCTGGACTTCATATATTATGAGCTCCCTGATTGGGGCAGTCAATCAGGGATCCTGGCTGACATATAAGGGTAAATGTTCGGGATATTGAGTCCCTGAATGTCTGACTCAGTGAGAAACTATGAGCAGGATTACACCTGAAACCTCCTGATGCTGCCTGCCTGTTCTTCCATCCTCCTGCCTGTCCTTTATGTGACCCCAGTCCTACAACAATGAATTTGATTCTTAAATGTTCTTTGAGGAGGTTCAAGAAGACATCTAGCAGTTTCAAAACTGCAGTTCAAAATGGAATCCCACTCCTACACTCTGAGGGCACTCATGCCATTGGTGCCCATATCGATTGATTGATTTATTGTCACATGTACCACGGTCAGGTGGAAAGCTTTGTGTGCGAGCAGTGCAAGCAGTTCATGGTAAGGATGTACAGATCAAAAATCTGAGACAGAGGAATACAGGTTACATTGCACAGGGTGTGCACTGGGGAAAGTAATTTTTACAGATTTAGAATTTAAGTTTAAACGTGTATTATGATTGAAAGAAAGGCTAGAGTTAGATCTGCTGGAGGGAGCTCTTGAGGAGTTGCATGGTATCAGCGCAGTCTTGAACCTTGACCCTGGTTTGTCTCTATAAGTCAGAGCTTTATTGTGTATTATTACCAAACATGATAACGCACAGAATTAAAAAAATCTGGGTTAGGAATTTGTCAGGATGTTCAAGAGAAGCAATGTGAATACAGGATTCAAACACTTGTGAGTGCAATGCAGTATTTCCAAAGGAATAGTGCGCCTAGATAGATAGATGACACCTATCAATTACAAAGGGTGCTGAAGTCCGAAAATGAAAATACAGTTCGATGAAGAAAAGACAGACATCATGCTTTTGGAATCTGAGAAAGAACATCAGGATATTTTCTTAACGGTGGGAGAAAGACTGGAGGATTTGGCCATCCGGGCACTCAGGTCTCTGAAAGCTGATGCAGAGGTGTAAAATGGAATCAGATGCTAATGAAATGTCAGTATGAGTATCAAAAAGGCTGGAATACAAAGGGGAGGAAGTTGTGTTTCAGTTGGACAGAGCTCAGAACTCTAGCTACTGCAGCTCAGGAAGGTTCCAAAGGCCATGGGAGGGGTACAATGCAGATTCACTGTATTATATAAGGGCCTTTTTGATATACAAGGGTTTGGAAGATGAGTTACATAAAATTGGTTTGTATCGCTTTGAATTTGGAAGATTAAGGGGTGATATAATCAGAATGTTTTAAACAATAAAGTGTTTTTTATTTCAAAATATACTTTATTTATAAGAAATACACGTTATTCATAAAGGAAGGATGTTATAAAACTTAAAAGGGTTCAGAAATGATTTACAAGGATGTTGCCAGGGTTGTAGGGTTTGAGCTATAAGGAGAGGGTGAATAGGCTGCCGCTGTTTTCCCTGGAGTGTCAGAGGTTGAGGGGTGACTTAATAGAGGTTTATAAAATCATGAAGGGCATGGATAGGATAAATAGATATGGGTCATGCATGTATGAAATGAGATGCCAGAGGAAGTAGTGAAAGCTGTACCATTACAACATTTAAAAAGCATTTGGATGGGTCCATGAATAGGAAGTGTTTAAAGGGATAAGGGTCAAGTGCTGGCAAATGAGATTAATTTAAGATATCTGGTCTGCACGGACAAGTTAGACCAAAGGGTCTGTATCTGGACTATATATCTCTATAACTTCATGAATCTAATTTGATGATTATAGTTACAGAGAAATTATTTGATCTGGTAGTGAATGAAGGACAAATGACTAATAGTCAATCGTTATGTGTTACTCGCTTCCCTCCAAAACTATGAATGATGGGAGTCATTTGGGAGCTTTCAAGACTGAGATTGACCTGAAACATTACTGTTGTTTCTCTCTCGACACACAGCTCAGTTTCTCCGGCATTTACTGTATTTATATCAAATCTCCAACATTCATTGTGCTTTGCGTTTTCTGTTTATTTTGTCGTTTGAATATATAAGGAAATGGAACGAAGGAAGGAAGTATGTCAGCAACGATCTGAAATGAATAAAAAAAGTAGGAATGAAAGCTGAATAGTCCAATTCACATGGAAATGTGAATCTAACTATTTGATTGTCAGTCTCTAGTGGATTCATTAAGGAGTGTGGATTCGGTTGACGTAGATCTGGGTAAAAGTTTTCAGAATATAGGCAAGAGTTATCCTTCATTTCAGTCCATGATGATTTAGCAATGGTCAGAATGATCAGGTGTGGACAGTCACAGTGCTCCCATTATTGTTCATGCATCTGTTTTGAGATTGTGTACATAAACAGCAAGGTTGCATATTCCATTTCCCACCTTAGCCAAATTGGTGGACTGTGATCGAACCCAACCTGGGACCGAGTTGCCCAAATGGCCAGATTCAGGTAGAGGCCGGGGTGGGGTGGAGGGTGTGGAAGGGAGTGTAGCCACCTGACACTGGAGGCAATGAAGAAGTGGAGATGGGATCAGTGTGGTAAAACATATCTCTGTCAGGGATTGAATGGAGGGCTGGAAAGGAGCCATGGCTGTCAGCCAAGCAGATACAAAGATTGCTGTTGCTCTGAGATTTCGTAGACAGGCAGGTGAGTCGTGGCTGTGATCGTTGTCCAGTTATTTCCTGAAAGTGTTTGAAAGAGTAATCCATATCACTGCTTGCCGAGTTGTACACGTTCTCGATTGCTCGGTATAGGGCAGATTTACTGCCATTGTCCCTTTTCTCTGTAAGGATGTCCGGGGCCTGACTGAGCTAGTTTGGTAGCACTTGCTTGAAATCACTTGCTGGTCTAAGAAAAAGAGGTTTTTGTTCTGAAATAAGATCCAGTTTCTTGCATATCAGCACCGATACCAGCACATCAGAGAAATGTAGAGTCTGTAACACACAGTGAAGAGTATCACACCAACATGCAGTGAGTCAGATCACTCAATCAGAACAATGTTCCCCAGAGGAGGGAGGACAGTTATGACAAAGTTTCAGTGCACATAGGCAGGGAGAAGCTCAGGAGTCACCTTAAGGGGCATAGCACTTGGTGCATCAGAAACAGAGCTGTGGGCACCTGGTGGAGTTTCTTTGAGGGGCTGTGAGCTCATGCACTGTGAGTGGATGAATCCATATGTGAGTGTAAGTGCTTGGAGAGACAAAGGCAGCATCACTTGGGGTGAATGCAGGAGTACACAATCCCCTGTAAAAGGAACATGGTTCACTCTGTCGCCTAGAGTGGTCCACACAGAGTATGAGTGCAGACATCCATGGAATACATGTGGAGCAGCATTCCCTGAACAAGACATTCAGACTTGTAACATGTAGTCCTCCCAGCTCGCTCACCTGAACGCCAACCTCAGTCTGTGGAGGTTACTACACAAGTTGGAAGTTCCACCAGAAGTGTTGTAAGGGTTCCAGTTACAATGTCAGCAATGCAGGGGCCCCCAGTCTGAAGACCCAATGGTTGCTCACCATGCCAATCAGTGTTGCATTACATCAGAGTTTGGGTTCTGAATATCTAGCCAAGTGAGATTACCAGTACACAACTGGCTTCTCTCTGCAAGCCTTGTCCCCACCCTCAGGCCACATGTTTCCCCAATCACGTGCCTCGAAGATGAGAATGTGTGAAGCTGTCATGCCCATTTTCTGCCTCTTTGACATGATTTGCATTCTGGTTTTTCTTCACCACTATATAATTAGTATTCATAATTGTGTCAATTTATTTTGTTTTGAGTTGGCAATTACTGTATTGCTTTGATTTTTCCCTGTCATTTTTCAGGATGCAATTTCGCACGAATACTTTTAGCAATTTTTTTAGATGCACCATAGAAAGCATCCTATCCGGATGCACCACAGTGTGTAGGGCAACTGCTCTGCCCAGGACCCCAAGAAGCTACAGAGAATTGTGAACACTGCTAGTCCATTGCGCAAACCAGCCTTCCATCTATACTTCCCACTGTCTCTGGGAAGCAGCATAATTAATTACCCCTCCCACCCTAGTCATGCTGTCTTCTACTCTCTTGGGCACAAGATACAAACGTTTAAATACACATAACAGCAGATTCAAGAAAAGCTTCTTCCCCACTCTTATCAGATTTTTGAATGAACCTCTCAAATGTTAATATTGATCTCCATCTCTGCACCTTCTCTGTGGCTGTAACACTGCATTCTGCACCCTGTTCTGCTACCCTGATGTACTATAGCACACAAAACAACATGTTTCACTGTATCTCAGTACATGTGACAACAATGAATCAGATCAGATCAAACCAAATCAAACTAAATAATTACAGGTGATATGGATGACATTCTCATTGGGAAATGTATGATGGAAGCTTGATCCTAAGCTGCCCCTGCAAGCATCCCTCTCCACTCTCCCAACAGGGGACTGAGGTCACAAAGGGGTTAAAGATGTGCCTTCCCAAGACCATAGACCCAAATGTCTAGTTTCCCTGGATGTCAACACCTATTGTTAATAACATTGTTTGAATTTATTGAATCTCTGTGACAATTCATTGAAATGTTTAAAGTTCTCTGAAGTGGCGTGCCTGACCTGTCCAAACAACTCCAGTTGACTTAAACCATTTCCACAAAATGGAACCATAATGCTGCAAACCATGCTTTAGGAACCTTGATACTGAAAGCTGTTTCTGAGTGAAAGCTGCTTACTAACCCATGCTTGCCCAAAACATATCCTGAACACCGTGGCTCCACTCTCCCTAGTGATCATGCTGGGTGCTGGATATGGGCATTAGACTTCGGGATTCAGGGCACATCCTTTTCCGTGAATATCCACAGCCTTTTCTCTCCAAAATCCCTTGTTCTGAATTCTGAATCCATTGACCCAACTTAGCTCCTTCTTGCAGTGACGAAATTAAGCCTGACTGAGAGTACGGAGAAGATCAGATTGAAACATTCAGGAAACAGAGTACAAGAGCAAGGAAGTAAAATTGGAATTGTACAGAGTGTTGGTTAGGCCACAGCTGGAGTACTGTTCTTGTCACCATACTGCAGGAAGGAGGTGATAGCACTAAGAGGGGTATCAGAGGAGGCTCACCAGAACATTGCCTGGGCTGGAGAAATTAACTATAAGGAGAGGCTAGATAAGCTTGGATTGTTTTCTTTAGAACTGGGAAGGCTGAAGGAGGACATTATTGAGATTATGAAGGATATGGACAGCAGTTGTTCTCCTTGGTTGAGGAGTCAACCATGAGGGGGCATGGTGTTAGGGTAAGGGGCAGGAGATTCAGAGGGGATTTGGGAAAAAAAAACATTTTCACTTAGTGGGTGGTGGGAATCTGGAATGCACTGCCAGTGCGAGTGGTGGAGGCTGGAAACCTGACAGCCTTTTAAAACTATTTGGAGGTGTACTTCAAATATCATAACATTCAAGGATATGGGACAAGTGCAGGAAATTGGGATTAATGCACTTTTAGTGCTATTTATGCCAGTACAGCCTTGATGGGCGGAAGAGCCTTTTCCGTGCCGTACAAATCTACGAATCACACAAGATAATACATTATTAAAAGCAGACATGAGGGCAGGGATATAGAAAAAGGGACATTTACAGGAACAGCTTCATCATACATTTCCCCAAGGGAACCCCATCCAGTTCAACCCTAATGAGAGGGAACTGTCAAAGATCAAGGTAATTACCAACTCTAAACAAAAAAAAAATTGGCACCATTATGAATACTAATTATATAACGGTGACATTGATATCTGTCTTATGCTGTCTCATTAAACAGCATGGTGCTTCAGTGAAACAATGAAATACTTCATTCTGAAAGGAATAAACAATACAATGTGAAAGGTCAAATAGAAAAGTTTAGAAAGCCATGTCAACCGGTCACGAGGAGGAGCAGCACCAAACAACTTCATATTGTTAATCATCACCTCTTCTTCCCACATGATGACCCCACTTACTCGATTAGAATTCAAGCGATTCAGCCTTGAGGGACATCAGTTGTTTATAAGCTAGCCCCACTAATATTTCAATACTCAGAATCATACTGAGCTGTGTTCCCTTCTCTCTTGTACTGAGCTACTTTCTGGACAGTAAGAATGTGATGGCTTCACCCTCTCTTCGGCTGGATTCTGTTGCCATTTCAGTGCAGCTGTTAAAGTCATCACCATCCTCCCCCACCCCCATGGTGAGGCACACAGCCTTCTGTTTTCTTGAACTCTTGCTGCTGCCAGTATCTGTATAATCTGAAAAAATTCGGCCAATACAGAGTAGAACCCCTTATAGATTAACGAGGTCATCTTTGTGTCGAACCTCAGGAGATGGGAGAGATATTAAATGAATATTTTGCATCAGTTTTCACTGTTGAGAAAGAAATGGAGGCTCGAGAACTCAGGGACATATTGATGTTTTGAAAACAGTTCACATTACAGAAGAGAAAGTGCTGGAGGTCTTAGAAAACATTAAGGTAAATAAATCTCCAGAACCTGATCAAGTGTGTCCAGGACATTAGAGAGGAAATTGCAGGGCCCCTCGCAGAAATATTTCAGAGAAGTTTTTCATCAAATCCCTACAGTGTGGAAACAGGCCATTTGGCCCAACAAGTCCACACTGACACTCTGAAGTGCAACCCACCCAGACCCATTCCCCTAACTAATACACCTAACCTACACATCCCTGAACACTGTGGGCAATTTCCCATGGCCAATTCACCCTGACCTGCATATCTTTAGACTGCAGGAGGAAACCAAAACACTCAGAGGAAACTCACGCAGACACGGGGAGAATGTGCAAACTCCACACAGGCAGTCACCCAGACATCGAACTCAGGTCCCCGGCGCTGCTAGGCAGCAGTGCTAACCACTGTGTCACCTTGTATCATTTATAAACAAGGTGAAGTATGGAGGACTGGAGGGTGGCTAATGCTGTGTTATTATTTAAGAAAGGTTGGATGGAGAAGCCTCGAAACTGTAGACCTGTGAGTCTGACATTGGTGGTGGGTAAGATGTTGGAGGTGAATCTGAAAGATAGGAATAACATGCATTTGGAGAGGCAAGGACTGATTAGAGATAGTCAGCACGGTTTTGTGCGAGGGAACTTGACCTCACAAACGTGATTGAGTTTTTTAAAGAAATAATCAAAAAGATTAATGAGGGCGAGGCAGAAGACATTGTTTGCTTAGACTTTAGTCAAGCCTCTGACAAGGTTCTGCATGGCAGACTAATTAGTAAAGTTAGATCACATGGGATTTTGGGTGAACTTGCCAGTTGGCTTGATAGTTGCAGACAGAGGATGGTGGGTGGAGAATTGGTTTTGCGATTGGAGGCCTGTGACCAACAGTGTTCCACAGTGATTGGTACTGGGTCACTTTTGTTTGTCATTTATATAATTGGTTTGGATGATATGTAGGAGATATAGTTAGTAAGTTTGCAGCTGACATAAAAATTGGTGGTATAGTGCACAGTGAAGAAGCTTATCTAAGATTACAAAGAGATCTTGATCAATTGGGTCAATGGTCTGAGGAGTGGCAGATGGAGTTTAATTTGGATAAATATGAGCTTTTGCACTTTGGTAAAACAAACAAGGACACAAGTGATACAATTAATGGCAGGGCCCTGGGTAATGTTGTAGAACAGAGAGAGTTTGTTTTTCAAAAACTAAGAAACTTAAAAGACCCAGTACAACCCATGGACAAAATCAACGTCATCTACAAAATTCCATGCAGGGACTGCCACAAACACTGCGTAGGACAAACAGGAAGAAAGTTAGCCACCAGGATACACGAACACCAGCTAGCCACAAAAAGACACGACCCTCTCTGCCTTGTAGCCCTACACACGGAGGAAAAAAAACACCATTTCGACTGAGACAACATATCTATCCTGGGACAGGCTAAGCAAAGACATGCCAGAGAATTCCTAGAGGCCTGGCACTCCAACCACAATGCCATAAACAAACACATAGATCTAGATACCATCTATCAACCCCTCAGAAAATGAACAGGAAATGACATCACCACAAACCCCAGGAACCCCATCCAGGAGAAAGATATAAATAGAAAGCAGGAGACAACAGCTTCGCTTCACTTGGAGGTCGCCACTGATGATGTTACCGAGCCAGGTAATGAAACGTCTGGACATCAAACCTACAGCTCAGCGAGCAAATCTATACCCTAAACCTCAACCTGAGCTACAAACCTTCACAAGCCTCGATAACTGTTTTCTCTCCCTTTCCAGCTTTAGAATCCTCGGAGTTATCTGTGCTTCTCTAATTCAGGTCCCTTGTGAATTCCCTTCATTTTGAATACTAGAATTCCCTTTGAAATCTCAGTGCTTCCCAAACTCTTGCCCTCCCCCTTGCAGATGCTGCTTAAAATTCACCTCTTTGTTTTTAGTCGCCCCTATTCATGTTTCCTTTGAATTGGTGTCAACTTTGTTGAATAATTTTGCTGGGATTGTTCAGCACACTAAAGGCAATACAGAAATACAAGTTGTTGATGCCATTGAAGAGTTTTAGTTAGTGAGGTTTGAGAAGATTTGTAGCTCAGGTTGAGGTTCTGGATGTACGTTTGCTCGCTGAGCTGGAATGTTCATTTTCAGACGTTTCATCACCATACTAGTTAACATCTTCAGTGAGCCTCCAGATGAAGCACTGCATCAAAGGCATCTCAGAAATGACTGCCAGACTACTCAGACCCCTTGGCATCATGGGAGTCCACAAACCCACCAACACACTAAAACAGCAGCTAATGAACTTGAAAGACCCCTTACGGACAACAAGCAAAACTAATGTCATTTACAAGAACTGTAACAAACACTACATTGGACAAACAGGCAGAAAAACTAGCCACCAGGATGCATGAATATCAAGTAGCCACAAAACAACATGACCCTTACTTACAGGTAAGGAAGGGCACCAGTTTGACTGGGACAACACAATCCAAGCCAAACAGAGAGATGCATGAGAATTCCTAGAAGTATGGCATTCCAACCGGAACTCTATCAGCAAACACATTGACTTGGATCCCATTTACCACCCCCCTGAAACGACATCACCATAGGAAACGATGTCACCACAGGAAATGACATCACCAACCCTAGGAAACTCAAACATATAAATAGAAAGTGAGCTACACCACCAGAGCTTCATTCAGAGGCTCACTGAAGATGTCACCTAGTATAGTGACAAAACATCTGAAAACGAACCTTCCAGCTCAATGAGCAAACCTAAATCAAGGTTTAATTACTCAATCAGGCAAGAAGGACTATCCCTTAATGTGGCAACTGAGATCTTGACAAACTTTATGGCCTGCTAATTGGTACTGAGCTTAGCTCACTCAGTGGGAATAAGGTGCGGAAAGGAAAAAGGCATTGGGTCTAACATGAAGATCATAGAATGTAATGTTCGGGATGCTGTGGGATGGAGAAGTGATGACCTAGTAGTATTAACACTGGACTGTTAATTCAGAGACACAGGGAATATTCTGGGGATTAAGTCTGAATCCCACCACAGCAGATGGTGGAAATTGAATTCAATAAAAATCTGGAATGAATTACTGATGACCCTGAATCCATTGACTGATTGTTAGGGGAGGAACTTGACGGAAGGAAACTGCCATCCTTGCCTGGTCTGGCCTACACGTCACTCCAGTCCCACAGCAACGTAGTTGACTCTTAACTGTGACGTTGACAATAAATGCTAGCCTCGCCCTTATCCTGTGAATGAAGCTTAAAAAAATGGATGTGTGACCCTGAAGGTCACACTTTTTCCAGTTCCTAAGCAGATACCATTTAGCTTTTCGTTAAATTACCCCATTGTAGGCATTTATTATTCATTTCCAAGGAAGATGCTCGTGAGCTGCCTTCCTGAACCGCTGCAGTCCACGTGCTGTAGGTTGACCCACAATGCCCATGGGGAGAGAATTCCAGGATTTGATTCAGCGACACTGAAGGAATGGCAGTATATTTCCAAGTCAGGATGGTGTGAGATTTGAAGTGTATTATAGTAAGACATCCAGTTAACATTCCACAGACTGTCGAGTCGACAATTCCACAGCCAGAATATTCCCTATAGATCACCTTCTGGCGTGGAAAATAACTCTTTTCCTTCTCCTTAAGCTGCTGCCTTGACTCTTCTGGCTGAATTTCAGCTTTAAACATCTCCAAGAGTTTAAACAGCCTATTTTTGTAACGGTTTCTCTATCCTTCATTTCCCTTTGACCATATTAACATATAATTAAATTAAAAGGGATTAACTGAAGCTTGTCAAAAAGTTTGGCCCCTCAACTCTCCCAGATGTACTGAGTGCAGTAGTGAACAGACATTTACCTGAGCACTACAGACAGCCTGTGAACAATGACACCATGGGTTCAGTCAATCCCTGTGCTGAATCTATGTAGAGCTGACAACTCCCAGAGCGCCAGCGGGCAGTGCCATTATCCAGCTAGCACCTAAACTGGGTATCAGGCACCAACAGCAGGAGATCAGGCTCACAGTGAGATAACAAACTCAGAGGAAAACTTGAATCAAAAAAGAGACCTTTTAATTTGTCTGTCCATTCAGGCTGTCTTCATACAGCAGCATAATGGGGGTGGAGTCTGATTCAGGGTGAGTCCCATTCTGTACTAACTCGTGTCTGTTTTGATGGGGACAGTGTAGAGGGAATTTTACACGTATCTAACCCCATCTCTCCACCCTGGAGGCTCCCTGCCTTCATTCCTGATGAAGGATTTTCCTGCTCCTCGGATGCTGCCTGACCTGCTGTGCTTTTCCAGCACCACTCTAATCTAACCCCATACTTTGCCTATTCTGGGAGTATTTGAAGTGGATCACATCATCAGAGTTTTACTCTGTATCTAACATTGTGCTGTCTCTGTCCTGGGAGTATATAATGGGGACAATGTAGAGTGAGCTTTACTCTGTATTTAACTCTGTGTTGTCCCTGTCCTGGGAGTGTTTGCTTGGGACAGTGTAGAGTGAATTTTACTTTGTATCTAACAGTAAGCTGTACCTGGGACTGTTTGATGGCAATTTTTGAAGGAAGCTTTACTTTATATCTAACTTTGTGCTTTCTCTGTCCTGTCGGTGTTTGATGGGTACTGTAGTGATTGTAATGAGTCAGCTAGGTGGACCTCATAGAATATGAGTCCCCTCACTGGGGCTGTTCATCTGATCCAATCAGGGAGACCTGGCTGACAGGAGTGTCTCTCACTGTGTCTCACACCTGCACACACACACCATGGGTGCTGGGGAAAAATTTTGAAAAATAAACAGGAGTGTCAGAGGTTATGTTCAGTCTGAGAGCTAGCTCTGAGAGCTGGCTGTCATTATCAAGGACTCTCTATGTAAATAAAGGAGATTTGGTGGTGGGACACCGGCACCTGGGGAGCTATTTCAGTATTGACAAGAGAAAGCCATGCACCTGATGAAAATCGTTCACAACAGGAATATTACAACCCCAAGCCTCCTCTAATTCTGAGATGTTGCTGGTTTTACTCAGCAATTTGAGAACCAGGGGAATCCGCATCGGGATTTTTGATGAGGTTAAGGTGACTGTCAGAGGCATGTGACTTTGGTTTAACCCTTAATGAGATGCTGAGAAATCGTTTTCGTATGTGGGATTAATGACGTAAACATGCAATTAGCTAAAGTCCAGGTGGACTTCAAACAGACACTAAAACTTGCTTCATCATTGGAAAATGTAACAATTGGAGCATATGATTTGCAGGGTATTCTGCTGGAAGTGGACACACTCATCAGTCCGACTGACCTTGAGGAACACAACTTGAGTGAAGGAAATTGTATAACCTCACTCAGGACATATCCTTGAACAGAGGAATGTTAGGGCAGCCCACAGCAAAATCTCAAAACAAAGTCAAGCCTTAACCAAACGGTTAAAATTCTCTTCAAGTTCCATTTGCCACCAGTACCCAGACTCAAGTCAGCAATAGAATCCTATTAAATCTAAATTGACTAAGGGGATTCATAGGCTGGTAGCTTGGAGAGTGCACACCCTGGAAAGCCCACCCACGTCTGATTTAAAACAGTTAAATTGCTTAGCAACATCCAATCAGAACCAGTGAAAGTAAATGTCTGGTTAAATGGTCACCTGCTTCTAATGGAGGTCAATACTAGCACGGCCATTTCAATGATTGCAAAACCAGTCTTCAACAAAATTCACTCTGCACTCCAAACCTTAGGTTTGCACAAGACCTTAGCCAGACTGAGAACCAACATCAGAGAAGCTTTGCAGTTTAACAGTGCAGCTTCGGTTCTGGTCTCTTGTGGAAAGCAGCCAGTTGAGTTCCCACTGACTGTAGTCGAAGGCTCGGACCCAATCTTGATGTGGCAAAACTAGTTGAGAAAGATTCACCTTGACTGGCTCAATATTTTTCGATTAGAAAATGGCTGTCCTAATTATGGTTGAGTCCTAATTAAATACCCAGAAGTTTTTCCAGAAGATTTAGGGACTATCAAAGGAGCCAAGGCCACCTTGTACATTAACCAGGACACAATTGCATGATACTACAAGGCCCACCCAGATCTAATTGCCTTACTGACAAAAGTAAAGGCAAAAATCTGAAGGCTGGGAAGCAAAGGAATCATTAAACCAGTCCAAACCAGGGCAACACAGGTCATACTGATTGTGAAGCCCGATGAGTCAGTTCGCCTTTACAAACAGTAAAGTGCTCCTCACAGCTGGATAAATACCCCACTCCCTCTCACAGAGGATTACTATACAAACCTGGGAGAGGGTCTGTCCTTCACGAAGCTGGATATGAGCCACGCTTACTTACAGTTGCAGTTATGTGAGTATTCCCAGATGTAAGCTACAATTAAAACCCATAAGGATACGTATCAATACACAACACTACCATATCGGGTATCATCACCCTGTGCAATGTTTCAGCAGATAATGGAGAACATTTCATAAGATCATCTTTTTTTTAGATGCCATGCTCATAACAGGGAAGACCAATATGGAGTACTAAGTGAATTTGGACGTAGTCCTCAGATATTTTTCCCAGGCAGATGTATGCCTTAGAAGTGAAAAATGTGTATTCCAGGCACCTCATGTGACCTACCTGGGCTACAGAGTCAACAAGAACTATTGGAAGATGAGGTGAGAGTGATTAAAGGTGCTCCACATCTGTACCAGAGTTAAGTCTTTCCTTGGGCTGGGGGATTATTACGGAAAGTTCATACGTAACCAGGCCTCCATCCTGGCACCTTTGCATCAACTGTTAAAAAAAGGTCAACCTTGGAAATAGTCATTTATCCAAGCCGTGTCTTTCAGAGAAGTGAAAAACCAATTGTCATCGTCGAAGATATTCACACACTATGATCCCAAGTGAGATTTGGTATTGATATGCGATACCTGCCCGTATGGCATCAATGTACGCCCAATGGAAAGGAATGGCCAAAGTGTATGCACCTAGGACTTGGGCTAATGCAGAGTGTCGATATGCCCAGATAGAGAAGGAAGGTATGCCCTTCATATTTGGAGTCAGGACGTTCCACCAATATCTTTACAGATGTAAATTTGTAATAATAATGGACCGCAAATCCAAGTTAAGGCTACTTAACAAGGACAAGGCAGTGCCACCCTTAGTATTAGAGTCAGCGTTAAATTCAGCCTGAAGCTAAGTGTGTACAATTACAAATTGGAACACCATCCAGGAGCGAATGCAGAGACATTAAGCTGCCACCTGCTGCCAGACACACTGCCAGTGGTACCGCCAATGGAAGAGTCTGTAATGGTTTCAAATTTTCTGGACACCCTTCCAGTCACAACTGGCCATACCAGACTTTGGACTCAGAAAGATCAGTCCTGGCAAAACTGAAACAGCTGGTGTGAGACGGGGGAGACCAAAACACCATCACAACTAGAACTGAAACCTTTTTGGACCCAGAGTTACCAGATCACAGTAGAGGTCGGCATATTATTATGGGGAGCAAGAGTGATGATCCCAAGCAAAGGTGGCTGCCAGATATTGGCTGAACTCCGCCAGGAGTTTCTAAAATGAAGACGTTAGTGAGAAATTATGTCTGATGGAGTGGACACAGCTGCCAACAAGGATAAAAATTACCGGCAGCACATTCGTAGGAATATCTGGGTAAACCCTGGACTCAGTTACACGCCAATTATGCAGGTCCTTTCATCGGCTCAACTTTCTTAGTCATTGAGGACACCCACCCAAAGTGGTTGGATGTGCATAGAGCTCATTCATCAAAATAGAGACGATGATAGAAAAACTGCATGAGTAATTTCTAAAGTTGAACAGTATTCAACTTTATAAGGACAGCTCCACACTAAGCTTTATCCAATGCTTTGGCAGAAAGAGCTGTCCAAACTTTGCAGGTGAGTTTAAAGAGACATCACATGATAACCAAAATTTCCTGGTTCCTATTTGATTCTAGAACCGTCCATCATGCAATGACAGGGATAGCCCCAAAAGAGTTGCTAATGGGGATAAGTCTCTGAACCAGGTTAAACTCTGAGGGAAACAGCATCAGGAATGCCAATGCTGGGCATAAGACTCCACCAGGCAAGAGAGACGGTTTACTTCAGGGAACAAAATTTAATGTAGGTACCACAGGAAGGGCCCCGCATGGGCAAGAGGCATGGTCGACGCGAGGTCAGGTCCAGTGATGTATAATGTACAAGTCGATGTGATGGTCCTGAACAAACACATGGACCATGTGAAAGCTGCAAATTCGCAAACTGTGCGGGAGAAAACATGGCCGGCTGCTCGACTGCCTTTCCAACTGCTCCGGTCCTATAGCCTCTCACTCTCTATCAAGTGCTGAAGACACCTCAGAATCTGAGATGGACATACTGGATGTCACTGTCTTGACACTTTTACCACCTGAAGAAGAGAATTAATTTCTTCTGAGACTCTCCAGGCACAGGAGGTGAACTGTTATGCATTACACACCGCCCGTATCAGAGGCAGAGTTAAAACACCCCAGGAGGAGCTACACACGGAAGAAATATTAGAACTGCGATGTCGTGGTCATTACGGAGTTTTAGATATCACAGCGACAGGAATGTTTGTTGGACATTCCAGGGTTTAGATATTTCAAAAGGAATAGGGGGGGGAAGGTAAAAGAGGTGGGGGAATGGCATTGCTAATCAGGGATAGTATCACAGCTACAGAAAGGGAGATTGTCAAGGATGGTGTGTCCACCGAGTCAGTATGGGTGGAAGTCAGAAACAGGAAAGGAGCAGTCACTTTATTGGGAGTTTTCTACAGGACCCCCAGTAGCCACAGAGACACGAAGGAGGCAGATTTTGGAAAGGTGCAGAAGTAACAGGGTTGTGGACCTGGGTGACTTTAACTTCCCGAATGTTGATTGGAACCTACTTAGTTCAAATAGTTTGGATGGAGCAAATTTTGTCAAGTGTGTCCAGGAAAGATTCCTGACTCAATGTCTATATCGGCCAACTACAGGGGAGGCCATATTGGATTTAGTGCTTGGCAACAAACCAGGTCAGGTGTCAGTTCTTTCAGTGGTAAAACAGCTCAGTGATAGTGATCACAACTCCCTGACCTTTACTATACTCATGGAGAGGGATAGGAACAGATGCTATTGGAAAATATTTATTTGGCGAAGGGGAATTACAATGCAATTAGTCAGGAACTGGGGCACCCAAAATGGGAACAGATGTGCTCCGGGAAATGTACATCAGAAATGTGGAGGTTGTTTAGGAAGCATCTGCTGATGGTGCTGGACAGGTTTCTCCCACTGAAGCAAGAAAGGGATGGTGGTTTGGAAGAACCTTGGATGACAAGGGATGTGAAATCTAGTCCAAAAGATAGCTTACTTAAGGTTGAGGAGGCAATGATCAGACAGGGCTTTAGAGGGTTACGAAGTAGCCAGGAAGGAACTGAGGAATGGACTTAGGAGATCTAGAAGGAGGCATGAAAAAGCTTTAGCAGGTAGGATTAAGGAAAACCTGAAGACATTCTACACATATGTGAGGAACAAGAAGATGGTCAAAGTAAGGGTAGGGCTGATCAGGGAGGGAACTTGTGCCTGGAGTCAGAGGAGGTCCTTAGTGAATACTTTGCTTCAGCATTCACTAGTGAGAGGAACATTGACGTTTCTGACATCAGCAAGAAACAGGCTGATATGCTCGAACATGTTGATGTTAGGGAGGAGGATGTGCTGAACATTTTAAAACACATGGGGATAGATAGATCCCTGGGCCATGTGAGATATACTCCACATTACTATGGGAAGCAAAGGAAGGGATTGCTGTGCATTTGGTGATGATCTTTGCATACTCACTGTCCACTGGAGTAGATTAGATTACTTACAGTGTGGAAACAGGTCCTTCGGCCCAACAAGTCCACACTGACCCACCCATACCCCAACACCTAACACTATGGGCAATTTAGATTAGCCGATTCACCTAACCTGTGCATCTTTGGACTGTGGGAGGAAACCGGAGCACCCGGAGGAAACCCACGCAGACACAGGGAGAATGTGCAAACTCCACACAGTCAGTCGCCTGAGGCAGGAATTGAACCCGGGTCTCTGGCGCTGTGAGGCAGCAGTGCTAACCACTGTGCCACTGTGCCACCCAGATGATTGGACGATGGCAAATGTTATTCCTTTGTTCAAGAAAGGGAATAGGGCTAACCCTGGGAATTATAGACCAGTCAGTCTTACATTAGTGGTGGGCAAATTATTGGAGAGGATTCTGAGAGACAGGATTTATGATTACTTGGAAAACCGTAGTTTGATTAGAGAGAGTCAGCATAGCTTTGTGAGGAGTAGGTCATGCCTCACAAACCTTATTGAGTTCTTTGAGGATGTGACAAAACATGTCCATTAAGATAGAGCAGTGGTTATGGTATATATAGATTTTGGCAAGATATTTGCTAAGGTTCCCCATGGTCGGCTCATTCAGAAAGTAAGCGTAGGATACAGGGAAATCTGGCTGTCTTGAATTTGCTGGGCCATAGAAGACAAGGGTGGTGGTATTCAGCCTGGAGCACGGTGACCAGTGGTGTTCCACAGGGATCTGTTCTCGGACCCCTGCTTTTTGTGATTTTTATAAAAGACTTGGATGAGGAAGTAGAAGGCTGGTTTAGTAAGTTTTCTGATGACATGGAGGTCGGTGGAGTTGTGGATAGTGTGGAGGGCTGTTGTAGGTTGCAACGGGACATTGACAGGATGCAGAGCTGGGCTGATAAGTGGCAGATGGAGTTCAACCTGGAAAAGTGTGAAGTGATTCACTTTGGAAGGTCAAATGCGAATGCAGAATACAGGGTTAAAGGCAGGATTCTTGGCAGTCTGGAGGAACAGAGGGATCTTGCGGTCGATGTCCATAGATCCCGCAAAATTGCCACCCAGGTTGATAGGGTTGTTAAGAAAACATCCGGGCTGTTAGCTTTCATTAGCGGGGGGATTGAATTTAAGAGCTGTGAGGTTATGCTGCAGCTCTATAGAGCCCTGGTTAGACCACACTTGGAATATTGTGTTCAGCACTGGTTGCCTCATTATCGGAAAGAAATGGAAGCTTAGAGAGAGTACAGAGGAGATTTACCAGGGCGCTGCCTGGACTGGAGGGCATGTCTTATGAAGAAAGGTTGAGGGAGCTAGGGCTTTCCTCATTGGGGGAAGAAGGGTGAGAGGTGACTTGATAGAGGTGTACAAGATGTCGAGAGGCATAGATAGAGTGAATAGATGGATACTTTTTCCCATGGTGGAAATATTTATCACGAGGATGCATAACTTTAAGGTGATTAGAGGAAGGTTTAGGGGAGATGTTAGAGTTAGCTGCCTTACTCAGAGAGTGGTGTGTGGGTGGAATGCACTGCCAGCAGTCAAATATATGAGGGACATTTAAATGATTCTTGGATAGGCACATGGAAATTAGTACAATAAAGGGTTTGTCGGTTGGTCTAATCTTAGAGTAGGATAGAAGGCTGGCGCAACATCATGGGCCGAAGGGCCTGTACTGTTCTGTATTGGTCTGTTCCATGTTCTATGTTCTAACCAGCCTTTATCCACAGACTCGGAGAGGGAGGAATGTAGTAATTGTACGAGGTCAGCCAGGTCGACCTTATAGAATATGAGTTCCCAGATTGGGGCTGTTAACCGGGTCCAATCAGGGAGCCCCGGCTGACAGATATAAACAGGAGTGTCAGAGGTTTTGTACTTTCTGAGATCTGGTTCTGAGGGAACTGGATCAGTATCTAAGACTTTCCTTCTAAATAAAGGTGACAGGATACCGGAATCTGTGAAGTTATATCAGGTACAGTATAGAGGAAGCATTACTCCATATCTAACAGCAGCCTACACCTGTCCTGGATGTGCTTGATGGGGATTTGTGGAGGGAACCTTCATCTGTATCTAAACTGGGGCTGTTCTCCCCTTGGAATTTTTTGATGGGGTCCATGCATCTTGTATTTCCATCCCAGCTCTAAACCAGGAGACTAAAGTCTTAAAAATCGAATGTTTGTAAGGGATATTTGTACATTGTATTGGAAAAAGACTCACCACATGGATTCAATGCAAGCTACCATTCTTGAACTAACTTTATTTATATTTCCCAAATAGAAAGAGTAGCTGAAAGGGCAGTATAACAAATTGACTAATACAATAGAAAACTCTATCCCCATGTCAAAACAATACCTTATACTTTACAAGGTGAAATGAGACTAACACTAAGATTCTCAAAATAAGCTAACATCGGCAATATCTGAAATTTAACAGGTTGTCATGATTATTAATCTACTCACAACATACATAGTCAATTCTACCAGAGCATTTTAAATATAAACACAGTGTTATCTTAACACCAATATTGGGGTGTATTTAACAAAAATATCGTATGACAAGGCATAAAGAAAGAAACGGTACGGTGGCCCAGTGGTTAGCACTGCTGCCTCACAGCACCAGAGACCCGGGTTCAATTCCCACCTCAGGCGACTGACTGTGTGGAGTTTGCACATTCTCCCCGTGTCTGCGTGGGTTTGCTCCAGTTTCCTCCCACAGTCCAAAGATGTGCAGGTCAGGTGAATTGGCCACGCTAAATTGCCCGTAGTGTTAGGTGAAGGGGTAAATGTAGGGGAATGGGTCGGTGTGGGCTTGTTGGGCCGAAGGGCCTGTTTCCACACTGTAAGTAATCTTATCTAAAACAACGTGTTACGAGTTTACTTGTCTGACTTCCTTACTTTTCTGTTTGTATCTGACTTTTTTTTTCATTAGGCTAACTCAACATCTTTGACTCTGCAGATCTGAAACTTCAACTTTGACAATGAACTGCACCAATGTTTTGGATTGTGACGTTGATTGATTGGTCTTAACAAAGACTCTGTCTCACTTTAGTCTCCCAGTGGATTCTGGAATAACTGCAAACTCTCCGTTTCTATGTGCCTATTGCTTTCTTTCTGACTGGACAAGAATTTGGACTTTAGAAAGATTCTCATGCTCTCCCTTTGTCAACTTCCTTCCTTCAAGGAAATGATCTGCGTGATACTGACAAAGTCTCTCTCATTTGTACTGGATAGGTGAACGTGCATTGCCTCTTTACAACTTCCATCATAGATTTCTTGTCACTTTACTGGTTTTTAATATGATCTTCTAACCAGTACCAAACTCTCCAAGCTTCATGGATTGTGCATCATGAAACACCATGAAACAATTGGTCTACTTTTCCCCTACTTTTCCATTGGCACCATGCTTAGCAAGTTAAGATTACCCCAGCGCATATTTAAACATAAATTGTACGTGAGCAACGAGTTGCAGACTGTGGGGTTATTCCATATGAGAGCAGGAGACTGCGTTGCCTGGGAATTACTACCCAGCTTGTCACCAAACAGATATGTCACATCTTTCTGGAATCTTAGTCAGAAATCTTTCAAAATCTTCTGACAGAATCTGCGAGTCATCATCTGAAAGCAACATTTTTGCAAAATTGCCAATCAGTTTCAAAGCAACTTTTCAAAGCCTCAGTCATAGAGTCATACAGCATGGAAACAGACCCTTCAGTCTAACTAGTCCACACCGCCCATGTTCCCAAGCTAAACTAGCCCCACTTGCCTGCATTTGGCCCATATCCCTCCAAACCTTGCCCATTCATCTACTTAATCAGAATTCTTTTAAACGTTCCAACTGGATCTACATCCACCACTTTCTCTGATCATTCATTCCACACATAAACCACACTCTGTGTGAAAACATTGTCCCTCATTTCCTTTTTAAACTCATCTCCTTTCACTTAAAAATTATGCTTCCTAGTTTTGAACTCCCCCATTCTAGAGAAAAGACCCGTGCCATTCACTTTATCTGTGTCCCTCATGATTTTATAAACCTCAATAAATTCAACCCTCAGCTTCGGACACTCCAGTGAAAACAGTCTTTGTCTTTCTAGTCTGCTTTTATTTCTCAAACCCTCCATTCCTGGCAACATCCTGATAAATCTTTTCTGAGTCCTCTCCAACTTAATAATATCCTTCCTATAACAGGGTGACCAGAACTGGACACAGTATTCCAGAAAAGGCCTCATCAATGTCCGATATGATCTCAAATTGGGCATAGACTCACCATTTATCCACTTATTATAATCATCATGCAAAGCATGAAATCAAGATCTGAAACAAAGAAAAACATATTGTTGGGAGAAACTCAGCAGGTCTGGCAGTGTCTGTGGAGAAAGAGTTAATGTTTCAGATCCATTCAGGACTGATAGTAGCTAGGAAAAGGTGCTATTTATGCTGATGACCAGAGGGTGGTGGGGTGATGGAGTGGTAGGGGATGTGGGGGTGGGGGGGAGCAAGAGAGTGAGCAGGAAGCTGGAGACAGAGCTCAGAGACAGAAAAAAGGGTATGCAGCCAAAAGGATTGTTGATAGCAAGTCAGGGAAGAAGATATTCAAATAGTGTACTCTGTTTCTTCAAATTCAATGGAATCAGAGCTGGGCTTATACACTTAATGGTAGGGTCCTGGGGAGGGCTACTGAACAAAAAAACCTTGGATTGCAGGTTCATAGTTTCATGAAAGTGGAGTCACAGGTAGACAGGGTGGTGAAGACGGCTTTCGGTACACTTGCCTTTATTGTTCGGTGCGTGGAGTATAGGAGTTGGGAGGGAGGTCATGTTGCGGCTGTACAGGACTTTGGTTAGGCCACTTCAAGTCTGGTCTCCCTGCTATAGGAAAGATGTTGGTAAACTTGAAAAGGTTCAGAAAAGATTAACAAGGATGTTGCCAAGATTGGAGTGCTTGAGCGATAGGCTATAATAGCCTGAGGCTGTTTTCCCTGGAGCGTCAGAGGCGAAGGGATGACCTGGCAGAGGTTTATTAAATCATGAGGGGCATGGATAGGGTAAATAGACAACTTTTCTCCAGGTTAAGGGAGTTCAAAACTAGAGGGCATAGGTTTAAGGTGAGAGGGGAAAGATTTAAAAGGGACCTGAGGAATAATGTTTTCACACAGAGTTGGTGCGTGTATACAATGAGCTGACAGAGGAAGTGGTGGAGGCTGGTACAATTATAACATTTAAAAGGATCTGGATGGGTATTTGGATAGGAAGGGTTTGGAGAGATATAACTAAATGCTGGCAGTGGGACTAAGTCAGAATGGGATTTGTGGTCAGTGCAGACAAGTTGGTCCAAAGACCCTGTTTCCATGCTGTATGACTCTATGACACTCTGAGTCTAACTCTGCAAACAAGTTTGATGTTGTGAAAACTCGACAAGGAAACAGAGCATGTACCTGGTTGATTCAAATCACTGCCTGCTCCGAACCATCTCCATCTCGAATAATGGGCGTCAGCTGACACTCCATGGGCCCCAGTCATGGATATTGGCATCTGGCATCTGTCAACCCTATCACGACCATCATGGGGCACCTCCCCAGTACACTAGCAGGATGCTCACAAGGCACAGATGTGGCAGGGTGCAGCAAAAACTAACATTCAGAAGTTTACAGCAAGGAGACTTTGCATCTGCAAACAAGGATCTCACTCTTTTTTAGATTAGATTAGATTACATTACAGTGTGGAAACAGGCCCTTCGGCCCAACAAGTCCACCCTGACCCTCCGAAGCGCAACCCACCCATATCTTTACCCCTTACCTAACACTACGGACAATTTAGCATGGCCAATTCACCTGACCTGCACATGTTTGGACTGTGGGAGGAAACCGGAGCACCCGGAGGAAACCCACGCAGACACGGGGAGAATGTGCAAACTCCACACAGTCAGTCGCCTGAGGCGGGAATTGAACCCGGGTCTCTGGCGCTGTGAGGCAGCAGTGCTAACCACTGTGCCACCTTGTCGCCCACCATGCCGCTCTTAAATACACTAGGGCTGCATCTTTGCTCTCTTAGGGCTCACTTGTTTTGCCCCTAGCTGCACAACTCTGGTTTTTGCTTGCCTTGCTAGAAGTGGTGGAGGATTCAAAACTATGGGTGGTGGAGGGCCCATGGAGTTTATAGTTGTGGGGATAAAGATGTTCACAAAATCATAGATTCCCTAAAGTGTGGAAGCAGGCCATTCGACCCAACGAGTCTACACTGATCCTCCAAACTGCATCCCACCCAGACCCACCCTCCTGTACCCTATCCCTGCAATTCCTATGGCTAACCCACCCAGCCTACACTTCCCTGGACACTTTGGGCAATTAACCTGCACATCTTTGGACTGGGAGAAAACTGGAACACCTGGAGGAAATCCATGCAGCCATGAGAAAATGGGCAAACTCCACAAAGACAGTCACCTGAAAGTGGAATCAAACCCGGGTCCCCAATGCCGTGAGGCAGTTGTGCTAACCACTGAGCCGCTGTGATGAGGAGAAATTTGAATTGAAATGGGTGGGGGGGGGGCAGTGTAGTTTCAGAACAAGGTCTGAGCCACAGGAGGGAGATTATTGACTGTCCACAAGGGGAGGGGAATGGAACACGATGGGCATGCACAAGGTGTAATGCCAAGGTTTGGGGGCAAGAAGGACAGTTGTAGACAATGTGGTAACTCTTCACATTGGGGAGGGGATGGGTCAAAACTGGCTGTCAGGGTAGTCTGAGGTAATAGAGGACATGCAAGCTGGGGTTGAGGGGTGCACAGTAGTCCCAGTACCCAGCACCATCTGTGATGTCAGCCCGAACACTCCCTCCTATCAATGTGCGGGGCTGGGCCACCACTCAGGGTGGGCGGAATCAGTCTCAGTTTGACGGCCAAAAGCATGGGACCTACATTTGCTGGATGCCATGACATTTTACCAACAAGAACATGAAGCACCCATTTGCAAAGTGAATTTGGAATCATTGCATTTCATATACATTCAGGCTGAGGCTGCTTAGAATCACAGGATTGTTACAGCACAGAAAGAGTCCATGTTGCTTGCATTGACTCTTCAAATGAACATCATTACCTCGTGCCAATGTCCTGCTTTCCCCCCCATACCCTTATACATGGTTTCTATCCAAATAATACCCTTTTGAACGCCTCAGTTGAACGTACTTCCCTTCCCTAACAACTAGCTGTGTAAGAAGTCTTTTATTTTCACATTTGTCCATCACTTTAAATCAACGCCCTCTCATTTCATTGTTTCTTTTACAAACAGAGCAGCTGCCAACTATCTGCTCTGTCCATGCGCTCACAGTTTTGAAAACCTCTATTAGATCTCCTCCCAGCTTTCTGCTCTCCAAGGACAACAGTCCCAACTTCTTCAGGCTTGCAACTTGAACTGGGACATCTCAGGAATTTTAAAGTGAGCAGCAATGGCGGTCAAAAAGATCTGAAGGGAACTTCCAAGTGTGGGTCACACACGTTGATGGACTCATCTGTCATGTAACCATTGTCTGTGCTCAATGCAGTGTGGCATTCAGCAATGGACGTGTGAGCAGGGTTGCGGGAGTGTCGTTGGCATACAGGCACCTGCTTCTCCCTGGCATGTGCTGGTTACTCACCTGGTGTGGTACCTTCAACAAGTTCCTGCACAAGCTGAGGCAGATTGTGGATGACCCCCTGCAGACTTTCCCTGTGATTAACATCCAGCATGACCCACCGCAGTGATATGTGCTTCGGCCTCATTGACAGGGTCCACTGCTCTGAGATTTCAGAAACTTCTTTGTGCCTTCTGCTCCTCCCAGTTTGAACGAATGAAGAATTTTATCGTCATGTGTATTTAAAGTGAGAAAAACATTAAAATACAATGAAAAGCTTCCCACTGTGGATACAATCCAGAACCATTTTGCATAGTTTTAAGACTGAGAAAAAAAATTAAGATAGAGTTTAAGGAGAGTTCACCAGTCCTGAGCCAGCTTATTATCAATGATTCCTGCCTCACCGTCCCACCTCCAACTCCTCACCACTGTCTACATCAGACCCAACCAACATCAAAGTCACCGATCCTCAGGTGCCAGCTTCCATTGCTGGGCCGACCCCACCGACATCACCCCCACCAATTCAGCAGAATGCCAGATCATATGCTCACCCCGGAGGAGTAAGTAAGAACACACTTGTCACCACCATGAAGTTCACGAGGTACCTAAGGTACAGATTCTTATGTACAAATTCTTAAGGAAAAATAATTAGAAAAATAAAGCAATAAAAATTTCAGAAGAACATTCCCCAGTCCACGCTAGCACCTAGCCTCTAGTCTGCACCAGGCCTTGACTCCAGACTCCGGGCTTAGTGTGAAGTAGGAAGTGAGGACTGCAGATGCTGGAGATCAGAGCTACAAATGTGTTGCTGGAAAAGCGCAGCAGGTCAGGCAGCATCCAAGGAGCAGGAGAATCGACGTTTCGGGCATGAGCCCTTCTTCAGGCTTGCAACTTGAACTGGGACATCTCAGGAATTTAAAAAAACCTGCTGCGCCTTTCCAGCAACGCATTTTTAGTATGAAGTAGGCCAGCAGGAGGCTGGAAGAACACAGCAAGTCAGGCAGCATCAGGAGCTGGAGAACTCAACGTTTTGGGTGTAGCCCTTCCTCAGGGCTGAATATGAAGAGAACGTTTGAGCGTCACACTGAGGAATCTTAGTAAAATTGAAATTTGAAGTCGATGGCAATCAGGGAAAAACTCTCTGCTGGTTAGAGTCTTCTGTAGTACCAAAGGCTGAACGCACTGGGCCAGGGGAGGTTGTATCAAGGATTTTGTGAGTTCAAGTTGAGTGACCTGACCTATACAAGAAATCTAGGTATGATCTTCACAAAGCCATAAGGGATGCCAAGTGACAATACTAAACTATACCAGAGGCCCAGACCAACCACACAAACACAGGACAACTGTTGCAAGGCTTCCACAATATGACAGGCTACAAAGTGAAGTCAAGTAAAATCGCTGTCAACAGTGCATCCCACCCCAATGAGCTCAATGCATTCAATGCTCCTTTTGACCAGAAGGTCAGTGAAATGATGTGAGGTGCCCTGACAGCCTCAGGTGCAACAGTACCCACAGCCACCGCCACAGACATTAGACTGGCCTTCCTGAGGATGAACCCACAGAAAATGACTGGCCCAGATAGAGTTACTGGTCATGCACTCAGACCCTGCATGAACCCACTGGAGGGAATATTCGTAGACATTTTTAACCTCCCCGTTCTCCGATGTGAAGGTCCCACCAACTTCAAGAAGGTCACCATCATCTCAGTGCCAAAGAAACACCAGGCAGCATACCTGAATGACTACCATTCAGGTATGCTCCATGATCCATCATTTTGACGTGCTTCAAGAGGTTAGCAATGGCGCGCGTCCATTCCATCCTCCTAGTTGCCTTGATCCACTACAATCAGCTACCAATGCAATATATACATGGCAGACACAGTCTCCCAGGCCTTACACTCATCCTTGGAACATCTGGATATCAAGGATACCTACGTTAGACTCCTATTTATTGACTTTAGCTCCTCCTTCAACACTATAATTCCAACCAACCTAGGAGTGTCCTTCCCCCAACCACAACTGGATCCTTGACATCCTGATCCACAGACTGCAATCAGTCAGGGTGGGTGACAACACCTCCTCCATGATAATCCTCAACAGCAGTGCCTCACTAGGTTTTGTACTCAACCCCTTATTATACTCCTTATACATTTACAACTGCATGGCCATATTCAGCTCTAACTCCATTTACAAATTTGCTGATGACACCACCATAGTGGGTCAGATCTCAAGCGACAATCAGACAGCATACAGGAAAGAGATAGACAGCTTAGTGACATGGTATAAAGACATCAATCTCTCTTTCAACGTCAGCAAAATGAAGAGCTGGTCATCAACTTCAGGGAGTGGAATGGAGGACCCGCCCCTGTCTGTATCAATGGTGCTGTGGTGGAGATGGTTGAGAGCTTCAAGTTCCTCAGAGTGAATATCACCACCAATCTGTCCTGGTCCATCCACATCGACGCTACAGTCAAGCAAACACAGCAATGCCTCAATTTCCTCCGAAGCCTCTGGAAATTCACATGTCCACAAAAACTCTTACCCAATTTTTATGGATAGCTTCCAACCACCCATATCCCTACATTTACCCCTTACCTAACACTATGGACAATTTAGCATGGCCAATTCACCTAACCTGCACATCTTTGGACTGTGGGAGGAAACCGGAGCACCCGGAGGAAATCCACACAGACACAGGGAGAATGTGCAAACTCCACACAGTCAGCCGCCTGAGGTGGGAATTGAACCCGGGTCTCTGGCGCTGTGAGGCAGCAGTGCTAACCACTGAGCCACCGTGCCGCCCACATAACCATGCACACCATTAATCCAAATAATTATCCAATAACCCTCCTGAATATATCATTTGAACCTGCCACTATCACACTCCTAGGCAGTACAGTTCACACCCTAACAATTCACTGTGTGAAAAAATCTTTCCATGGGCTGTCGGTTCTGCTTCTCCAGTCATGGTAACTGGTCTGTTAGGTAGCAACACTTGATCTTGTATCAAGTGGAAAATCAACAGGTTGTCAATTCACACAGACAACTTCTGTCTCGTCTTGCTCCACCTGGATTAGTTAGTTCCACTAGGAATGCCTCGGGTACCTTCTTCAATGGAACTATCTCATCAAATGCAAATATATTTTCTAAGTGTGTTCTACTGTCTATACCTTTTTATGTGGGTGACCACAAGTACTTCCACTGTTCTAGGAGTGACCTATAGTTTTACAAATGTAGCACTGCTTTGCAGTGACTGAATGTGGTCAGTGATTTTGGTGTCTTGTTACCCAATAGCACTAACACTAGTTCTTAGATCTGTTACTTGATTCATTCTCTGCTTTGGTTGGTCATGTCCTAGATGGTGTTTCCATTTAAATGATACATCTTGAGGAGGTGTTAATCTTCTCCTCTTTGGATCTAGTTTCTGATCTGCTACAAGCACAATTTACATAGAAATTTACATCTTTAGACTTTAAGAAATCTGATAATGTTTCATCAAGAATTCCAGCAGCAATTCTGTCTCTTATGAATTCTGAGTTCAAAGCTCTATATTTACAGATTTTCGCTAAAGCTATAGAGGACAATTATGAA
>NC_057735.1:48806656-48820922 GCF_004010195.1 Chiloscyllium plagiosum
TTTGTTGAAGTTTGTGTTGGTGTTGGCTTTGTTGCTGTCGTTGGTACTGTGTTGATGTTTATGTTGACATTGATGTTGGCAGTGACATGTCGGTTTTGGTGTTGATGTTGGCTTTGATGTTGTTGTTGGCAGCAACATCATCAACAACACTAGCATTAACATCAACACTAGTATCAATATCAGCAAAAGCTTCAACATCAACACCAGCATCAACATCAATATCAACAATAATATCAATGACAATACCAATACCAATGCCAGCATTGATATCAATAAGTTATTCAACAAGTCAGAGGACAGAGCTTGGCATCTAAAAGCCTGACTCCACTCAAGTGCCTGAATCTCCTGAGTTCCTGGATCCTTTTGGGGCTCATCCTTGGTTTCAGAGGAACTGCCCTCATGCTGTTGATTTTCTTGCCCAACTCCATTCAGACCTGCTTGGCTTGTGAGGCTGGTTTCTCCCTCTGTCCCCAGGATGTAGCACTTTACATCAATCGCTCAGCAGCCCCTTTCGGTGACATGTTTCTTACCCATTGCAGATTGCCCCAGTCTCCTTTTCATGCCAGGAAGTAATATTAAACAGCGCCATTCAACAGCATACAGCCATATTGTATACACACTACCAGAGGGATGTGGAGGCTTTGGTGAGGGCATAGAAAAGCTTCACCACGGTGTTGCATGGTTTGGAAAGTATTAACTATGAGGAGAGATTAGACACTTCAACATCACAGGCTGATGGATGACTTCATAGAAGTTGATGAAATTATGAGAGGCATGGATAGTCTGAGTCTTTTTTGCATGGTAGAATTATCAATTACTAAGGGACACTGGTTTAGAGTAAAAGGGAAAGGGTAAAGCTGGTGTGAGAGTCAAGAGTTTCACACAGAGAGTGCCTGGAATGTATTGCAAGAGGAGTTGGTAGAGGCAGATACAATAGCACATTTACAGAGTCATACTGTAAAGGTCTACAGCATGGAAACAGGCCCTTCTGCCCAACTTGGCTATGCTGCCGAGTTTTCTTAAATTAAACTAGTCCCATTTGCCTATGTTTGGTCCATATCCCTCTGTACTTATCTCATCCAAGTACTTGTCTAAATGCTTCCTAAATGACGGAAGTCATGATTCGGAGATGCCGGTGTTGGACTGGGGTGTACAAAGTTAAAAATCACACAACACCAGGTTATAGTCCAACAGGTTTAATTGGAAGCACTAGCTTTCGGAGCGACGCTCCTTCATCAGGTGATTGTCACAACCACCCAATGAAGGAGCGACGCTCAGAAAGCTAGTGTGCTTCCAATTAAACCTGTTGGACTATAATCTGGTGTTGTGTGATTTTTAACTAAATGACGGAAATGGATCATCTCGAGGCAAAAGGCTTCTAGTTTAGATGGTGTCATGTGTCAGTGAGGGCTTGGTGAGCTGAAGGGCTTGTTCCCGTGCCTGTAGTTTTCTTTGTTCTTTATTCTGCCACCCCTCAGTCTTCCCGTACTATGAAATCCTCTCTGATTCATCAGGAAATCCTGAAATAGGATATTAGCTCTACAGCAAAGTTAAACAGCCATCATAAAATTCATTGAGAGAATGAAACGAATGTTGACCATTGACTGACTATTCCACCTCTCCCACACACAAGCCCACTGCCCAGTGCGTGTGGGTCTGTTGATATCTAATTCTGATCAGTAACACCCAAGAGTCTTCAATCCAGCAGTTTCCCTTGCCTCAGGTCTTGCTTTGTTGTAAACTGATCAAGGTAAAACATGACAGTGTAAAGCAGGTTACAATGATTCTATATTCCACCCAATGGAAATAATTTACAGTATCGCATTAACTCAAATCTACCCCATTAATCAAGATTAATGACTTCATTGTTAAGCAATGTATATGTTCTGCTTTCTGAGGAAGGGAGCCAAAATATAGACGAAGCACTCTTGGTGTGTTAAAGTAATTCTAATTAAATTTTTAACCATGAAACGCACTCTCCTGGCATAGTACAGCATCACTGCAAGAGTTTATAAACCAATCCCACAGCTGGTTAGATCTTTCACATTGCCCTATGATGCTAAAGGTAACACATCAAAACGTTCCAAATGTCACACCACAGAGTGTGGTGCCAAAAGGAACTGGCCTCCGAAACTTCCAGCATGCCACCTCATTATGTAGGCTGGGCGCTGGGCGTCACTCTCTGTTGGTAATTGCAAACAGTTGCATGGTTTGTTTGCTTTATAAAGGACAAGCCAGTCCATAACCACAGAGAGAAAAGAAAGAGGCAAGATCCTGCCAGCCTGACAACGGTCAGTTGGCGTGACGCAGCCTTGTTGGAGGAAAGTCAATAGTGGGTGAGGGAGACCCTGGTGGCTTGGAGACAGCCCAACGAGGCAAGTGCCTTCTATTACTGCACCTCGTCAGCTTCCCCTTGTCAGGATACAGGAACATTTGGTACATTTGAACAAATCTTTCCTCTGCTGATACATTGGCGCTGACATATGTAAGCTCTGTTTCTAACGTTTTGTATTAATTGAATGGCTTCATTTGCTCCTGTGAACAAGCCATTTTCATATCCTCATTTGAGGTACTTGAGGATTGCTGCTTGTTGAGCATTGTCCCTGTTACAGGGACTGACAATTCCTCCAGAAAAAACAAAATCACTAAAATGTTGTTCTTGAGTTTGTGTTAGTTAAGCATCTGGCAACAAATTCTAATCTGCGGGATCAATTTGCTCATGAGTCTATTTTAGCTGGCTGAGCACCATCAGTAAGCATACCCTCAAAGAACTCAAGTCAGTCATTTTTGCTTTCTTGTTCTCGGTACTTGTGTCTTTGCTGCTATTTATTGTCTAATCTGTCTGATAAAATCCTGTAAAGTCTGTGGTTCCCTTACTGTTGACTCTTCATTCGAGGTTTGACTGTCCGTCTAGGAAGCCCTAAGGAAAAGCCTGCTTTATGGAAACAGATTGAGCAGTTTAGAGCTATACATTCTGAAGTTTAGACGATTGAGAGAAGTTCTAATTGAGCTCTTCAAGATCATAGAATAGAATCACTACAGTGTGGAAACAGGCCGTTCAAGTTCACAGCAAACCATCAAACAGCATCCTGCCCAGCACCCCACCTTAGAACAGAACAGCCAGGGAATTCCTAGAGGCATGGCACTCATCCACAGATTCAATCAATAAGCACATCGACCTGGACCCAATATACTGGCCACTGCAGTGGACAGCTGGAACTGACAACCGGAAGCGGCAGATTCAAACCACTACAAATGCCGGAGGAAAGATCACAGAAGCGCTTCACAGGAGGCTCCCAAGCACTGAGGATGTCACCTAGACAGGGGACGAAACGTCTGCAACACAAATTCCCAGCTCGGCGAACAGAACCACGACAATGAGCACGCGAGCTGCAAATCTTCTCACAAACTTTGAACCCCACCTTATCCCTGTCAGCCCACAATTCCTATCACTTATTCACCTAGCCTGCACAGCCTTGGATACCAAGAAGAATTTAGCACTCACCCTTCCCTCCACCCCTCTCTTCAAACTCCCCTCACTTCGCTCCCTGTCCTACCCCCTCCACATTCCCCCGCTCTCTTCACCATCTCTCCTAGCCCTGCTCCTCACACTCTCATCGTTCTCATTCTCACCTTTTTTTCTGATCAGATCGTTAGGTTACAAGACAGAGGAGCAGAGGCAGGCCATTCAGCCCATCGAATCTGCTCTAACCTTCAATGAGATCATGGCTGATTTGATAATTCTCAACTCCTGCCTTTATTCCATAATCTTTGATTCTCTTACTGATTTAAAATCCATCTGTCTCAGTCTTGAGTACAGTTAACGACACAATCTCAACAGCCTTCTGTGATAAAGAATTCCAGAGATTCTCTCCCCTCTGAGAGAAAAAAATATCTTCCTCATCTCTGTCTTCAATTTCTTCAACTGTCTTCCTTTTCTCCGAGATCATGCCTGCTGGTCCTCGACTCTGTCTTCTAAATTCCAATGATTATAATCCCAAGTTACTTAACATCTCCTCACCAAAAAAAATCCCTGCATTCCTGGAATTAGCCAAATGAACTTTCTCTGGACTGCCTCCAATGCCAGTCTATCCCCCCTTAGATTAGAGGACCAAATCTCTTCACAGTATTCCAGTTGTGGTCTGACAATAGCCTTGTATAATTTTAGGAAAGCCCCCTGCTTTGATATTCCATTCCCTCTGAAATAAAGGCTAACATTCTAATTGTCTTCCCTATAACACACTGAACATTTTTGCTCACTTTTATGATTCATAATCAAGGACTCCCAAATCCCTCTGCATGTGTATCTTTCTCCAGTCTTTCCCAATTTAATTAATATTCAGTTCCTCTATTATTTCTTCCAAAGTGTATAACCTCACATTTTCCGATGTTATATTCTACTTACCGAGTTTTTGCCCAGCCGCTAAACCTGTCCACAAGAGAGGAGGAGATTGGCAATTATTAGATTAGATTAGATTCCCAACAGTGTGGAAACAGGCCCTTTGGCCCAACAAGTCCACACCAACCCTCCGAAGAGCAACCCACCCAGACCCACTTCCCCCACCCTACATTTATTAATGCACCTAACGCTATGGGTAATTTAGCATGGCCAATTCACCTGACCTGCACATCTTTGGACTGGAGGAGGAAACCAGAGCACCCGGTGGAAACCCACACAGACACGGGGGGAATGTGCAAACTCCACAGGGACAGTCGCCCGAGGCTGGAATCGAACTGGGTCCCTGGCGCTGTGAGGCTGCAGTGCTAACCACTGAGCTACAATGTCTCCCAGTAAAGGAGGAAGCCGTAGCAACATTGGATAGAAGGAAAATTGAAATGGAGGAGCTATTTAAAAGATTAATTGTACCCAATCTGAAAAGCATCATTCAACTTGGGTACATCCTGAGAGAAATAAGGATGGAGATGTAGATGTTGGCAACAGTTTTCCAATCCTCCTTCATTCGAGGAGTATTACTAGACAATGAGAGAATTATAAATGTTACAGTGTTGATTTAAAAAGGAGAATCCAGATACTAAAATTCAGTAATGGTAACGCTGGGTAAACGTTTGCCATAATAGAGTCATAGAGACGTAGAGCATGGAAACAGACCATTCAAACCAATACGTCCATGCCAAACAGATGATATCATAAAAGAATCTAATCCCATTTGCCAACATTTGGCCGATATCCCTCGAAGTCTTTCCTACTCATATACCCATCCAGATGCCTTTTAAATGTAATTGTGCCCACCTCTACCACTTGATTTGGTAGTTCATTTCGTACATGCACTATCCTCTAAGTGAAAAAATCCTCTAAGTTGCCCTTCAGGTCCATTTTAAATCTTTCCCCTCTCAACTTGAACCTATGCTCTCTAGTTTAGGACTCCCCTAATCTGGGAAAAAAGACCTTGGCTATTCACCCTATCCATATCCCTCATGATTGTATAAATCTCTATAAGGTCACCCCTCAGCCTCTGATGCTCCAGGGAAAATAGCCCCAGCCTGTTCAACCTCTCCAACCCTGGCAAAAACATTGTAACCTTTTCTGCAACCTTTCAAGTTTAACAGTATCTTTTCTAAAGCAGTGAGACCAGAATTGAATATCTCACCAATGTCCTGTACAGCTGCAACATAACCTCCCAACTCCTGTACTCAATGCACTGACCAATGAAGGCAAGTGTACCAACCACTTCCTTCATAACCCTGTCTCCCTAAAACTCCACTTTCATGGAGCTAAGAATCTGCACCCCCAAGGTCTCTTTGTTCAGCAAGAAGCCTTTAGTTCCCTGAGGAAACTTGACAAGGTGGATCAGCTATGATCTCACTGAATGTTTGAGCTGGTCAATGACCTAAACTTTCTCTTCAGTCCTCTGCTTCTACATTCAGCATTAGGAACACAGTTTTGTTATGTCCTGTTACTTACATGAATTTGGATGGACAGGACATGGCTTCATGGTTTGCATGAAACTCAAATGTCTGAAATATCAAACTTGCTAGCAACAGTCTTCAGGGAAAGGTAGACTGGTAAATAGACCGAAGAAACTTAACATTGAAAAATGTTAAGTGGCATATCGGGTCATAGAATTAGGATTAGACCATTTTGCCCTCAAAACTGTTCTACCATCATTCGCTGAGAGGATGGAATTGTGACCTTGCCTCATAAAAAGAATGAAATAGGAGCAGGAGTAGGCAATCCAGTGCATTGTCTCTCTCAAGACCCTTGACTTCTTTGTCAATCAAAAATCTGTCAAACTCAACTGTGAATATTTTCAAAGAACCAGCTTTCAGTGATCGCTGATGAGGAGAATTCTAAAAAACTCTTCTGAGAGAAGAAATCCTCTGTCTTAAATAGGAGATTTTTATTTTGGAATTGTATCCCTGAGTGATTGGAACTGTCCACTCCACAATGTCTCTGTTAATTTCCCTCAGAATCATATGTTTCAGTAAAGGTCACCACTCATTCCTGTAAACTGCAATGAGTGTTGACTCAAACTGTTCAATCTCTTTTTCGAAGACGAACCCCTCAGGTTGTTGTATTGGCAGAGGGACTATCATCTGATCTTTGAAATTAGAACCCAAGGCCTCAACAAATCTGACTGGACCAGCCATAGAAATACTGCAGCTACAAGTGCAGGTTAGAAGCTGGGAATCCTGAGCCCTGGATTAAATATTAGTGGATCAGGGGCTAAAAGTGTGAAAGCCAGGCCAGAAACAGGACATGGGATAACTTATTGTTGAGCATTTGCAAATAACCAGGCACAAATCCATCAATTATAATAACAATAGCCATTCCAGCAGCTACTTGAATGGATCTTCCCTCAGGAAGGACATCAAAGATTTCTGACAAACTGACGAATCTCACTCTTCCTCCTCGATGTTATCCTGACAGCTGTTGTAATCAGCTGCAGTTGAGTGAAATCTTGTTTGTGTGCAAGTGAGCCTATCTATGTCCCTGAGCAGCTGTCCTCAGTGAGATAGTAAGTGAGCTTGGAAGATAAAAATTGTGGAAAAATGGCACCTTTTCAAAAAGAGACCATCTGAGGGAAAACATCTGGTTGCTTTGATGCTGCATGCAATCACTCACAGGTGTTTCAGAGGCAGTGATCTTTCCCAAAAGTTATTTTAATTACTGAGGTTTGAGCACGCTCCATAACACATTTCTAAAAAGCCAGACTGCTCCAAAAAGAATCAGGGCTTTGATAATCGTGGAATGAAGTTCTTCATACCAGGAAAAATGTGGGAGGTTGTGGCGGAGTTGGGGGTTACTTTAAATTCTCCTGGGAAAAGGTTTCTGTGGTTCTAAGCAGTTGGCAGTAAAAACGTCTCCCATCTCCTCATTGTTCACAGAAACAACTTACATCTCAGGAAGCAGAGATGTAACCTGCAGCATTCTTAAGCTGAACTGCCAGTTGGCTGAAGAAGTCTCCAAGACAGTCACTTGACAGAGGAATCACATGCTGATGAAACAAAGTCTGAAGGGGTATTTGTATGAAGGGTTTGATTGATTGATTTATTTTTGTTACATGCACCGAAATACAGGGAAACATGTTGTTTTGCGTGCTATGCAGGCAGATCGTACCAAACAAAGTTATTCAGGGTCACAGAAGAGAGCACAGAACACAGTGCTACAGCCACAGAGAAGGTGTAAAGATCAGAATTAACATTTGAGACGTTCATTCAACAGTTTGATAACAGCAGGGAAGATGCTGTTCTTGAATCTGTCCGTATGTGTACGTCAAATTTTTGGATATTCTAGGGTCAAAAAGGGTGGCTCTGGAAGAGCACAGCAGGTCAGGCAGCATCCGAGGAGCAGGAGAATCGATGTTTCAGCCATAAGCCCTTCAATTGGAATGTGGAGGGGGAGGCTGGCTGAAGAGATAAATAGAAGGGTGGTGTGGGGAAGGTAGCTGGGTAGACAATAGGTGAATGCAGGTGGGAGGGGACTAATGGTGATAGGTCAGAGGGGAGAGTGGGTCGGATAGGTAGGAAGAAAAATTGATTGGTCAAGAGAGCAGTGCTGAGTTGGAGGGTTGAATTGGGATGAGGTGGGGGAAGGGGAGATTTGGAAACTAGTGAAGTCTACGTTGATGCCATGTGGTTGAAGAGTCCCAAGGCGGAAGATGAGGCTTTCTTCCTTCAGCTGTTAGGTGGTTTGGATTTGGTGGTGGAGGCAGCCCGGGACGTACCTTTTCTTGGTGGAGTGGGAGGCGGAGTTGAAATGGTCAGCCGCAGGGCAGTGGGGTTGTTTGGTGCGTGTGTCCCAGAAATGTTCCCTGAAATGTTCCACAAGTTGATGTCCTGTCACCTTGGTGTACAGGAGAACACATCAAGAGCAACGGACGCAGTAGATGTGGTGGGTGGATGTGCAGGAAAAACTCTGCCGGATGTTGCGGGAGGTGAGGGGGGAGGTGTGGGTGCAGGTTTTGCACCTCATGCGGTAGCAAGGAAAGGTGCTGGGTGTGGACGGTGGGTTGGCGGGGGCCGTGGACCTAACAAGGGATTCATGGAGGGAATGGTCTCTGCAGAACGCAGATGGGGTGGGGAGGAAGGGTGGGGTCTGTCAGTAGGTGGCGAAAATGATGGAGGATGATGCGCTGTATCCAGAGTTTAGTGGTGTGGAAGATGAGGACCAGGTGGTTCTATCCTTGTTGCGGTTGGATGTTGTTGATCACGTGGGAGGTGAGGCTGTGGTCCCTGAAATAGCAGGGATGGCAGGATGACTCATTGGTTAGCATTGCTGCCTCACAGCACCATGGCCAGGGCCAGGGTTCAATTCCAGCCTCATGTGACTGTCTGTGTGAAGTTTGCACATTCTCTTTGTCTGCGTGTGTTTCCTCCCGGTGCTCTGGTTTCCTCCCACAATCCAACGATGTATAGGTCAGGTGAATTGGCCATGCTAAATTGTCCGCAGTGTTCAGGGATGTGTGGGGTTGGGTGCATTAGTCAGGGATTAAATGTAGGGAATGGGTCTGGATGGGGTTACTCTTTGGAGGGTCGGTGTGAAATTGGTGGGCCAAATGGCCTGTTTCCATACTGGAATCCTATGATCTATGATCTGGATGTCCTGGAGTGGAATTTTTCCTCCTGGGAGCAGATATAGCAGAGGCGGAGGAATTGGAAGAAGAGATATTCTACCCAATGGAAGAGGGTGGAATAGAGTATAAATGCAGTGGGATGGGTCTTTGATTATATTGACTGCTTTCCCAAGGCAGCAGGAAGTATTGATGGTGTTAATGGATGGAAGGCTGGTTCGCGTGATGGACTGTGCTGTGCTCAGTACTCTCTGTAGTTTCTTGGGCAGAGCAGTTACCATACCAAGCTGCGATCCATCCAGATAGGATGCTTTCTATGGTGCATCTATAAAAAATGGTGAGAGTCTTTGTGGGCATGCCAAGTTTCTTTAGCCTCCTACGAAGTGTTGTGCTCCTTTGACTGTCATGTCGACATGGTTGGACAAGGACATGTCGGTGACCATGACTCCGAGGAACTTGATGCTTTTGGCCATTTCCACCTCAGCACCACTGATACAGACAGGGGCGTGGACTCTACTCCACTTCCTGAAATCAAGGACCAGCTCCTTCACTTTGCTGATATTGATGGAGAGATTGTTGCCTTTATACCATGCCTCTAAACATTCAACCTCTTTCCTGTCTCCTATCTATTTATTGTTTGTGATCCAACCTACAATGGTGGTGCCATCAGAAAACTTGTAAATGGACAGTTGTTACTTCCTGCTCAGTCATTTGTGATGGGGGTTTCCCTCGTGCACTTAGACAGTACCCAAGAGAAAGCTGACAGGTTAGCAAAGCAGAAACCTGTGAATGCTCTCCAGTCACATTTTGTGAAGGATATTTCATAAGGAATGAGCAAAAGGCTGTTAATTAAGATGCGTGATAAAAAGGTCATTTACATGTTGGGAAGTTGTGACGAGTAATATAGCACAAGGATCAGGGCTTGGGTCTCAGCTATTTACAATCACTATCAATTACATACATAAATGAATGTTGGTGCCCTTGTGATGCAGTAGTGGTGTCCCTACCTCTGACCTGGAAGTCCTAGAGTCAAGTCCCACCTGCTCCTGAGGTGTGTAATAACATCTCTGTACAGATATATTAAAAGAATAGATACTTACATGTTCAATACCCTTATGGAAGATCATTGAAAACACAAAGGAAATTTTCAGGTAGATTCAAAAAGGTTGCAAAGGGATATAAATGTGTGTTTCCTCCAGGTGCTCTGGTTTCCTCCCACAATCCAAAGATGTACAGCTTAGGTGGATTGGCCAAGGGAAATCGCCCATATTGTGCAGGGATGTGCAGGTTCGGTGAATTAGCTATGGGGAGCGCAGGATTGCAGAAATCGGGTGGATCTGGATGGGATACTCTTTGGAGGGTCAGTATGGATTCAATGGTCTGAATGGCCTGTTTCCATACTGTAGGGATTCTATGATAAACTGGTTCAGTGATTGAACATAGAAAATAATGTGGTTAATGTGAAAGCATCCACTGTAGTAATAAGGTGAAACATTTTTAAATGCTCAGAGACAGTAACTGTTTGGCGATCCTTATACGTGGATCGCAGAAAATTAACAAATTATGACAATAAGTTGGAAAGGCAAATAACAATTTAGCCAACATTACAAGGAGCTTAGTTTTAGTGAGATCATACCAGAAATACTGTGCACAATTTCAGTCTCTTTAACTACAAACATTAGCCTGAGAGAGCATGCAAAGTATTTTGATTGTGGGATTAGAGAGGAGACTTGAAAGCTGTCTTCTCTAAAGTTTAACAAAGGTAAGAGACAATTTCACTGATACACATGAAATTCTTGGAGAACTCAAGCTTAGATGTTAGGAATTATTCCCCTTGGTCAGAGAAATAGGGCAAATGGGGAAGGTGTGGCATTGGTGAGGGATCACAGTCTCAGGATAATTGATGGTTAATATTAACATTGGTTGTTAAGAGACTGTGGGGAGAGAAACGTCCTCACTCCGAGTGCTGTTAGCCTTTGGAAATTTGCTGCCAGATTCGACCAGGAATGAACTGCTCTAGTCACGTATTTATACAATACAATGACTACAACAGCAGGTCAAACGTGAGGAATACTGAAGCGAGTAACTCATCTCCTGACTCTCCAAAGCCTGTCCACTATCTACAAGGCACAAGTCAGGAAGGTGATGGAATACTCTCCACTTGCCCTGGATGGGGGCAACTCCAACGCTCAAGAAGCTTGACACCGTCCAGGACAAAGCAGAATGCTTGATAGGCACCATGTCCACCACCTTCAACATTCATTCTCTCCATCATGTATACCTTCTACAAGGTGCACAGCAGAAATTCACCAAGACTCTTCCAACAACACCTACCAAACCCATGACCTTGACCATTTAGTAGGACAAGGCAGCAAATTCATTTGAACACCACCCCTTGCAAGTTACCCTCCAAGCCACTCACTATTTTAACTTGGAAATATATCTCTGTTCTGTGTCTTACATATCTTGGAAATATATCTTCACTGTCGCTGGCTCAAAATCCTGGCATTCCCTCACTAACCAAAAGGTTATTCAAGATGGCAGCTCGCCACTACCTTGTACAGGGCAATAAATGTTGCCTGAGATAGCAATGCCCACATCCCCTGAATGGGTATTTAAAAAAGAAAGCTATTAGGAGTTAAGTCATGAAGGAGAGAGAGTAATAGATTTTGGTCTGTAAGGGGATGAACTGATATAGCTGTAGGGTGGGTATGTGAGCTAGCATAAGTCAGTAATGAGCTCATTGAATGGAAGAGCAAGCTCGAGCAAGGTCAGAATGGACCACCTTTGCTCCTAATCCAAATCCCAATAGAACTTATGGATTCATGGATGAATAAACAAGTAGTACTGGGGAAATTGATGGTTCTAAATTGCCCATTCCCAGTACAGAGTCCTGCCCAGTCCCAGGAAACAATCCTGTCCATTCCCAGTCTTACCCATTCCCATGAAAGACTGTTGAATCGGTTTGTATCTCAAAGAACATAGAACATAGAACGGTGCAGTACAGGCCCTTTGACCCTCGATGATGCACTGACCTGTGGAACCAATCTGAAGCCTATCTATTCTACACTATTCCATTCTCATCCATATGCTTATACAGTGACCCTTTAAATGCCCTTAAATTTGGCGAGTCTACTACTGTTGCGGGCAGGGCATTCCACTCCCCTATTACACTCTGAGTAAAGAAACTACCTCTGACATCTGTCCTATATCTATCACTCCTCAATTTAAAGCTATGTTCCCTTATGCTAGCCATCACCTTCAGTGGAAAAAGCCTCTCACTGTCCACCCTATCTAACCTTCTGATTATCTTATATGTCTCAATTAAGTCACCTCTCAACCTTCTTCTCTCTAACGAAAATAGCCTCAAGTCCATCAGCCTTTCCTCATAAGACCTTCTCTCCATACCAGGCAACATCCCAGTAAATCTCCTCTGATCCCTTTCCAAAGCTTCCACATCCTTCTTATAATGGAGTGACCAGAACTGCATGCAATACTCCCTCCCTCTACCAATAAAAGCTAACACACGATATGCCTTCTTAACAACCCTATCAACTTGGATGCAACTTTCACGGATCTATGTACCTGGACATTGAGATATCTCTGCTGATCTACACTACCAAGAATCTTACAAATAGCTCAGTATTTGCATTCCTGTCACTCCTTCCAAAGTGAATCACCTCACACTTTTCCACATTAAACTCCATTTGCCACCTTTCAGCTCAGCTCTGCAGCTTATCTATGTCCCTCTGTAAGCTACAACATCCTTCGTCACTATCCACAAGTTACTGACCTTAGTGTCATCCACAAATTTACTAATCCATCCTTCTATGCCCTCATCCAGGTCATTTATAAAAATGACAAACAGCAGTGGACCCAAAACAGATTCTTGCGGTGCCCCGCTAGTAACTGAACTCCAGGATGAATCTTTCAGCTAGCCAATTTCTAATGAAAACTGTTAAATCACCCCAATCCCATGCTTCTGTATTTTGTACAATAGCGTAAGGTGGAGAACCTAATCAAACGCCTTACACATACACCACATCAACCACTTTACCTTCATCCTCCTGTTTGGTCACCTTCTCAAATAACTCAATAAGATTTGTGAGGCACGACCTACCCTTCACAAAACTGAGTTGACTAATCCTAATCAACTTATTCCTCTCCAGATGATGATAAATCCTATCTTTCATAACCCTTTCCAACACTTTATCCACAACCGAAGTAAAGCTCACTGGTCTATAATTACCCTTCTTGAACAAAGGGACAGCATTTGCTATCCTCCAGTCTTCTGGCACTGCTCATGTAGACAATGACAACATAAAGGTCAAATGCAAAGGCTAGGCAATCTCCTCCCTGCCAATCTCCCCTCCTCAGGCACCCAATCTCAGCGTGGGCGTCATTGTTTTGAAATGATATTGTTGTTTTTTTTCAGTTTAGAAAAGAGAACTGATTCTGAATGGCCTTTCTGAGATAAAATTGCCTTTATCATGACAAAGCGCAGCAATCAACTGGAAAAGCCTGTTTCAGTGAGTCTAAGAATGTCTCACTGCAGATGAGTTACACAATGTGTGAGCGACCTTCACAGAGTGCACAGCAATCCCATTTCCAAATGGAGCAAATGTGAACTTCATTAAACAGCTCATGTATCACCATTAAATGTTCAGCAAGTATTCTCAATCTCCCGAGACAAAGCTCCCTCAAATCTGAGTCTGCCTCTGTAGCTGTATACCTGACTCTCAGTTATGAGTTCCCTTCAGTTTGGAAGGCCGGCAATTGGCTAGGGTATTGGGTTGTACTGAAGCTGCATTTTGAAGTGTACAAGATGGATTAGACCAGTATGTTTCCTACACCAGGTTTAGTGCTTTTTTTCCCCTCTGTATGAGTTGCCAACGAGAGTGTCATTCTTATTGATTTCGAGAAGACTATCAAGACCTCCCATTGGTAGTCACTCTTACACATTGTAAGATTGCACAGTGCCCCCGAGAGGTATAGTGACAGTATCCAATCATCTATACTACAGCTTCAGCATCAGTATCCGTCCGGCACAGATTTGTTCAGCATCAGCAAAAGGAGTAGAAGCAAAGGTGGAAGGCATTTAGATACAGAACTGGCTCAAAGGTAGAAGACAGAGGGTAGTGGTGGAGGGTTGTTTTTCAGACTGGTGGCCTGTGACCTGTGGAGTGCCACAAGGATCGGTGCTGGGCCCTCTACTTTTCATCATTTATATAAAT
>NC_057735.1:48820955-48834055 GCF_004010195.1 Chiloscyllium plagiosum
GTTTAATTCAGATAAATGTGAGGTGCTGCATTTTGGGAAAGCAAATCTTAGCAGGACTTATACACTTAATGGTAAGGTCCTGGGGAGTATTGCTGAACAAAGAGGCCTTGGAGTGCAGGTTCATATCTCCTTGAAAGTGGAGTCGCAGGTAGATAGGATATTGAAGAGAGTGTTTGGTATGCCTTCCTTTATTGGTCAGAGTATTGAGTACAGGAGTTGGGAGGTCATGTTGCGGCTGTACAGGACTTTGGTTAGGCCATATTGGAATATTGCGTGCAATTCTGGTCTCCTTCCTATCGGAAAGATGTTGCGAAATGTGAAAGGGTTCAGAAAAGATTTACAAGGATGTTGCCAGGGTTGGAGGATTTGAGCTATAGGGAGAGGCTGAACAGTCTGGGGCTGTTTTCCCTGGAGCGTCGGAGACTGAGGGGTGACCTTATAGAGGTTTACAAAATTATGAGGAGCATGGATCAGGTAAACAGACAAAGTCTTTTCCCTGGGGTCGGGGAGTCCAGAACTAGAGGGCATAGGTTTAGGGTGAGAGGGGAAAGATATAAAAGAGACCTGTGGAGCAACTTTTTCACACAGAGGGTGGTACGTGTATGGAATGAGCTGCCAGAGAATGTGGTGGAGGCTGGTACAATTGCAACATTTAAGAGGCATCTGAATGGATATATGAATAGGAAGGGTTTGGAGGGATATGGGCTGGGTGCTGGCAGGTGAGAGTAGATTGGGTTGGGATATCTGGTCAGCATGGATGGGTAGGACCGAAGGGTCTGTTTCCATGCTGTACATCTTTATGACCCTATGACTATGGCAAAGTTACATACACTTCCCATTCTTTTGCCCTCTTGATTATCAGTTTAATCATGAGGAAACTGATGGGGTACAGATTTTGGCCTCCTGTGGCAGCACCACCTGCTGATGGACCTGCATTTTGCATGTGGACATGGCTTAGTTGGTACATGACCACCAGTCTTAAGGGTAGTGCCATCAAGGTGGGTCCACCCATCATCTGTGGGAGACCAAGACAATGATGACTAGATGGTAACAAAGGGACCCACCCTCGAGAATCATCAGTCAGAGAAAATCAGGGCCACCACCACCCACCCAGTGAGGACGTGACATCTCCAGGTAGGGTGATGTGGAGATTGATGTCCACTCAAAAAAAAACAATGCAGCGTCAATCTTCCAGTGATTCCACACAACTTGGGTATCCAACAGCATCAACACACCCACTGCAATACTCCAAGGCCATTGTGCCAACTGCAATCAACACCATTGACATAGCAACAGTATTCACATATGTGAACGTTTTCACCAGGGCTGTTGCCCACATCCAATGAATATATAAAGAATTCAGAGCAGCAGTTCTCATTTTCAATTGCTGGCACTTCTGGAGTAGAGTTCAAACACTTCATCTGTTGGTTCGAAAGGAGGAAGTCTCCCTCTGAGCTGGTGATATTCATATATGACATCCATCCACATAATCTAACATGAAAACTTCTTTTTATCCATTCATATGATGTGATCACCACTGGCTGAGCCAGCATTCAGAGCTTGTCCCTGGTAGTCCCTTGAAAAGGTGGTGTTGAGCTGCCTTCTTGGGACTGCTGCCGACTGTGTGCACTGGGTTGACTCGCAATGCCATTAGGGAGGAAATTCCAGGATTTTGACTCAGTGTCACTGAAGAAAAGGTGATATATTTCCAAGTCAGGATGGTGAGTGGCTTGGAGGGGAACTTGAAAGGAGTGGCGTTTCCATGTATCGGCAGCCCTTGTCTTTCCAGATGGTAGTACAGCCCCTTGGTATGGCCGAGTTACTCAGTGATTATGCTTCATACTTACAGATTTATAGATGAATGTGGGTACGTTTGGTGAATGGGCCAAAATTTGACAGCTGGAGTTAATGTGGACAAATGCGCAGTGATCCATTTTGGTTGGAGGAATAGAAATGCAACTTATTAACTGAATGGAGAGAAACTCCAGAGTGCTTCAGTGCAGAGCGATCTGGGTGCTCTTGTGCATGAATCACAGAAGACTATTACGCGGGGACAGCAGATAATAAGGAAGGCAAATAAAGTTTTGCCATTTTTTGCAAAAGGAATTAAGCTTAAAATAGGGAAGGGTTGCTGCAACTTTCAATGCACATATACACCCAGGTTCCACTGGCTTCTGCACCACTTTTAGAATTATATCCTGATTTCATATTGTTTCGCACTCCTCTGAACCTCATCTGCCATCTGTCTGCCCCCTCCACCAACTGGTCAATGTCCTTTTGGAGCTCTCCTCACAGTTTACAATTCTTCCAAAAATAGAGTCATCTGAAAATTCTGAAATTGTCCCCTGCACCTCAAGATCCAGGTCATTAATATATATTCACCCTCAAATAATGCTGTCAGAGCCTTTTCTGTGAAAGCCTCTGATTAACAGATCATTGGGAAGTAAGGAATTTCTGATAATGCGGCACTCCCTCAAAACAGTCCTGGAAAGTCAATCTTGTTTTTCAAACTCAATTCACTGGAATGGACATTAAACTCAAACCCTTTAGACTCCTGCTCTTTCTATATAAATCCACTGCTCTCTGCAGGCCCACTCCCTGCTCTGTTCAGGTCTCACTACCATTAGCTAACCACAGTAAGCTATCCCATGTATCTCGGTTTTCACAGCTGTGCTGTTGGCTTTATTGCCCCTTCCTATGTGCTAGCAATGACGAGACTTCACTCTACCAGTCCTGACAGCTCTCTCTCTCTCTCTCTCTCTGACTTGATTCAGAGAACAGAGGAGGGCAGTTATGGAAAGGGTGGAGTTGCTTAGGGACCACAGAATGGGGGGATTCTGCCAATACCACAGCAAAAGAGGGGTTGGCAGCGATACTGCACAGGATAGAAATAAATAAAAGAGACGTTTTAAAAAGGTGGAAACAGTCAAAGTAGAAGATTCCCCAGACCAATGGGATGCATCATAACGATCCTGAGGAAATTAAATGTGGAAGCTGTGAAAGGTCTGGCCAAAATCATCCGATCCTGCTTAGACATAGGGCTCATAGCAGAGGAAGTGAGAACTGTGAATGTCCCAGTCCAATTCAAAACACAGTGACAGCTAGACCCAGCAATTACAGACTACCCAGCTTAATGCCAGCAGTGACAACGTCATCAGAGAATAATCTGAGGCAAAATTCATTGTAACTTTAAAAAGTGTCAATTAATAATTGAAAGCCATCACAGATCTGTCAAATGTAAATCTTGCTTCACTAATGAACAGAGCTGATGAGGTTAACAGAGGTTTAGGTGACAAATCTGTTCTTCAAAAATGTACTTGATGAGATGCCATATAACAGGCTTGCAGCAAGACTGAAGACCTAAGGAATGAAGAGGCAGCTCAGCATGGAGACAAAACTAGCTACAGCATCAGAACCATACAGCAGTACGGCACTGTACAGACCCTTCAGCTCTCCATGTTGTGCCAACCTTTATCCTACTCTAAGATCAAACTGAACTACATACTCTACATTTTACTGTTATCCATGTGCCTATCCAAGACTCACTTAAATGTCGCTAATGTGTCTCTGACTCTACTATCACTGCTGGCAGTGCATTCCACACACCCACCACTCTCTGAGTAAAGAACCAACCACTGATATCTCCTCTAAACTTTCCTCCAATAACCTTAAAATTATGTCCTCTCGTGATAGCCATTTCTGCCCTGGGAAAAAAATCCCTGGCTGTCCATTCTATCTGTGCCTCTCATCGTCTTGTACACCTCTATCAAGTCACCTCTCATCCTTGAGAAAAGCTCTAGCTCCCTCAACCTTTTCTTATAAGACATGCCCTCCAGTCCAGGCAGCATCCTGGTAAATCTCCTCTGCACCCTCTCTAAAGCATCTACATCCTTCCTATAATGAGGCAACCAGAACTGGGCATAATATTCCAAGTGTGGTCTAATGCTCCTCCAATGCTAGCACTCAACATTGCTCACCACCTCCACTGCTGCGAACTGAAGCCCCTTACCCCACTACCAAACCTAACACCACTGTGTCCATCACGAGAGAATGGACCCACTAACCCTTGCTCACTCCCCCCACTCCCAGCAATCAAGATAGCATCCATCCTTTCTAACTTACCCTGAACACCTTGTTACTTATTGGACACTCCTTCTTAAAGGGCACTCTGTTAGACTGGAATGCTGCCCCTACCCAGCAGGCACCTTACGCGCCTAATACCCTAACATCCTCCACCCACCTTGTACCCTAACCTCCCCCTTATCTATGTACTTCCCCTTTGACAGCAGCTATTTAAATGGCTGAGATGGTTTCAGAATGTGGCCGTAAACGTTGTTTAAAAGGGGGCTTGGTTACCTTCCCCCATCTATCTTGCACTACAAGGGACCTGTCCGAATGGAGGTTCAGCTCCGCATTTCTGGAATCTCCTCTCAGACACACTTCCTTTCGGTAATAAAGGGGGTCAAGCGGCAATTTGAGTGTACTCGCCACCTCTCAGAAACGATGGCTCGTTGATGTCCCATCAAGTCCAGTTCTGGACACCTGACATTGTGAAGGATAGGCAGACCCCAGAGAAGGTGCTGAGGAAGTCTCCAGAATGGTCTGAGGGCAGATTCATTCAATGTGGAGAGATAATAAGTGTTGGGAATGCTTTCCTAAAAATAGAGAAATGTTCAGTAGGGGGGAGGGTAGCTTTTGCAAAGTGCTTTCAGTCAAAATGCTGAATGGTTTGCATACATTCCCTAAGTAGTTTCCTGTGGCAGAAAAGGTTGGTAACCAGAGAACACAGCTCGAAGGTAATTAGTAAAATACCCAAAGGAAAAAATGAGATTTCTTGTCTATATGCAGCAAATTGTTATGATGTGGAATGCACAACCTAACTGGGTGGTGGGAGCAGATTCAATACATTTCAAAAAGGGAATTGGATAAATACTTGAAAAGGAAATATTTGCGGAGCTCTGGAAAAGAGTTGGGGACTGTGATTGATTAGATAACTCTTTCATTTGGATGGAGTTGGCTTAGGCACAATAGCATATTGTTAGGAAATCACAAACTCAATTAAATGAGTCCTTGCAATTTAGACTCAAGCATATTGTCGAAATATGAGTTTATGTTTCAGACACCAATACTATAATAATGGTCAGGTTATACAATTGATTCAAGCAACCTACATTCTCAGGGACCTTTCAGAACGGAGATAAGGAGAAACGTATTCACCCAGAGGGTGGGGAATCTATGGAATTCATTGCCACAGAAGGCAATGGAGGCCAGGTCATTGAGTATATTTAAGACAGAGATCGATAGGTTCTTGATTGTCAAGGGGATTAAGGGTTACAGGGGGAAAGTGGGAGAATGGGGTTGAGAAACTTATCAGCCATGATTGAACGGTGGAGTAGATGTGATGGGCCGAGTGTCCTAATTTCTGTTCCTTTGTCTTTAGGTATTATGGTCTTAAGACTGAGGGGGATCTTTACAGAAATATATAAGATCATGAAAGGCATGGATAGGGTGAATGCACTCAGTCTTTTTCCCAGTGTTGGAGACTCGAGGATGAGAGGGCATCAGTTTAAGGTAAGAGGGGAAAGGATAAAAGGGAAGCTGGGCAGCAATTTCTTTACTCAGAGAGTGGTACGCATTTGGAATGAGCTGCCAATGGAAGTGGTGGAGGTGGGTACATTAACAACATTTAAAAGGCATTTGGTCAAATCCATGAATAAGAAAGGTTTAGAAGGATGCAGGCCAGTGCTGGGAAACGGGGTTAGCGTGGGCGGACATTTTGGTCAGCATGGACCAGTTTAGGCCAAAGGGCCTGTCTTCATGCTGTAGGACTCTATGACTTTATGACCATAGTGCCTTGATACAGGGAGCCATTCAAAGGCAGGGAGAAAGGTGTAGCTGAAATCGGGGATAGGACGGCACAGTGGTTAGCACTGTTGCCTCACAGCATCAGGGACCCGGGTTCAATTCCCGCCTCGAGCAACTGTCTGTGGAGTTTGCACATTCTCCCCGTGTCTGCGTGGGTTTCCTCCGGGTGCTCCTGTTTCCTCCTACAGTCACAAAGATGTGCAGGTTAGGTGAATTGGCCATGCTAAATTGCCCATAGTGTGAGGTGCATTAGTCAGGGGTAAACATAGGACAGGGGAAGGGGACTGGGTGGGTTAGTCTTTGGAGGGTCGGTGTGGACTGGGTGGGCTGAAGGGCCTGTTTCCACACTGTAGGGAATCTAATCTAATCTAATCCAATAGTTTGTCAGGTGAATAGACACTGTTCTCTATGGCTAGGAGTGAGAGTGCCAACGTCATGGTGGCACAGTCGTTAGCACCGCTGCCCCTCAGCGCCAGGGACCTTAGTTTGATTCCAACCTTGAGTGACCGTCTATGTGGAGTTTGCACATTTTCTCTGTGTCTGTGTAGGTTTTGACTGTTTCCTTCATGTACAAGATGTTGAGAGGCATAGAAAGAGTGGCTAGCCAGAGACTACTTTTCCCATGGCGGAATTATCTATCATGTGGGGACATAATTTTAAGGTGGTTGGAAGAAGGCTCCTGGGAGATGTCAGAGGTAGGTTCTTTACAGAGAGAGTGGTGGGTGCGTGGAATACACTGCCAGCAGTGGTATTAGAGTCAGATACATGAGGGACATATAAGCGACATTTGGATAGACACGTGGAAGTTAATAAAATGAAGTGTATGTAGGTTGGTCTGATCTTAGAGTAGGATAGAAGGCTAGCACAACATTGAGGGCCGAAGGGCTGGTACTGTGCTGTACTGTTCTCTGTTCTATGAGTGTCAAAAGTTGTGTTGCCTGCCTGCTGTCCAGGTTCAGGCATCTGGGCTGCAGAGGAACCTGGAGTGGGAGGGCAAAGAAACAGAGACCCTGATGGGAGTTAGATCGAGGCCTCCCAGCAGTAGTCAGGACCTGCACAAGAAAATAAATCAGGAGATACAAAAGGCAAGCAAGGAATAAACTATTCCAATAATCATGTGGGACTTCAATATGCAGGTGGACTGGGGAAAGTCAAGTTGGTGGTGGATCCTAAGAAAAGGAATTTGTGGAATGCCTGTGAAATGGTTTTTTTTCAAGCAGCTTGTGGTAGAGCCCACCAAGGAACAGGCAATGCTGGATTTGGTGATTTATAATGAGGCAGAATGGATTAGGGAGCTTAAGGTGAAGGAACTCCTGGGGACCAGTGACAATAACATAATAGAATTCACCCTGCAATTTGAGAGGGAGAAGCTGGAATCAGATGTAAGTGTTATAATTAAGTAAAGGTAACTACAAAGACATGAGGAGGGAGCTGGCTGGAGTAGTTTGGAAGGGGAGCCTAGCAGGGAAGACAGCGGAGCAGCAATGGCAGGAGTTTCTGGGGATAATTCGGGAGGCCCAGGAAAAATTCATCACAAGGAAGAAACATACTAAGGGGAGGATGAGGAGCCATGGTTGATAGGGGAAGTCAGGGACTGCATAAAATCAAAAGAAAAACTATACAATGTTGTGAAGATTAGTGGATAGTCTTGAAAAACCAGCAGACAATAACTAAAAATGCAATAAAGGGTGAGAAAATGAAATTATCAGGGTAAGCTCGTTAGCAATATAAACAAAGATTTCAAGATTTTGTTTCCAATATCTACAAGGTGAGAACGGAAATAAAGTGGACATTGGATCACTGAAAAATGAGGGTGGAGCAGTAAGTAGTGGGGAACAAATAAATGGTGAGGAACTGGATAGACACTTTGCATCAGTCTTCACAATGGAAGACACCAACAACATACCAGAACTTCAAGAGAGTCAAGGGGCAGAGGTGAGTGTAGTGGCCATCACTAAGGACAATGTACTAGGGTAGCTGATAGGTCTGAAGGTGAATAAATCATCCAGACCACATATGTTAAATCCCACACTTATGATGGAGATCGCTGAATAGATTGCGGAGGCATTGATACTGATCTTTCAGAAATCACTGGAGTCAGGGACGATCCCAGAAGACTTGAAAATGGCTAATGTAACAGCCCTGTTTAACAAGGTATAGAGGCAGAAGACAGGAAACTGTAGGCTGATTAACCTGACCTCAGTCATTGGTAAGGTTTTAAAACCATTTTTAAGGATGAAATTGCGGAGTGCTTGGAAGTGCATGGTGAAATAGAGCTGAGTCAGCATGGCTTTGTTAAGGGGAATCTGTTAAAATGCCTTGAGTTGGCAACGAGCAAATTAGACAATGGCGAGATCATGAAGATGATGTATTTGGATTTCCAGAAGGCCTTTGAAAATGTGCCATACAAGAGGCTGCTAAATAAGAGCTTATGGTGTTAGGGGCAAGGTTCTGGCATGGACAGAGGACTGGCTGACTGGCAGGCAGTGGGGAGAAAAGGGGTCATTTTCAGGATGGCAGCTAGTGACTAACTCCCCCAGGGGTCCATAACTATTCACATTATACATTAATGCTCTGGCCAAAGGAATCGAGGGCATTAATGCTAAGTTTGCAGATGACACAAAGCTGGTGGAGGAATAAGGAGAGCTGAGGAAGTGGGGAGGCTGCAAAAGGAAGTGCTTAAGCCAGGAGAGTGGGCAAAGAAGTAACAGTTGAAATACAATGTGGGAAAGTATGAGGTTACGCGCTTTGATGGGAAGAATAAAGACATAGATTATTTTGTAAATGGGGAAAGGCTTCAGAAATCTGAAGCACAAAGGAACTTGGGGTCAGGATTCTGTATAGTTAATTTACAAGGCCAATTGGCAATTAGAAAGACAAATGCAATATTAGCATTCATTTCAAAAGGGCTCATGTACAAGAGCAGAGGTGTATTGCTGAGGCTGTATAAGGCTCTGGACAGACAACATTAGGAATATCCTGAAGAGTTTAGGGCTCTATATTTAAGGAAGGATGTGCTGGCATTGGGGAGGGGTGCTGCAGAGAGGGGTTTACAAGAATGACCCTGGAGTTGAAGTGCTCATCATTGAGAAGTAGTTGAGGACTCTGGGTCTGTACTCAATAGAGTTTAGAAGGCTGAGGGGGCATCTCATTAAAACTCATGAATACTGATAGACCTGAATAGAGTAGATTTGGAGAAGATGTTTCCACTATTAGGAGAGACCAGGTCAGAGGGCACAGCCTCAGAGAGAAGTGGTGACCCTTGGGAACTGAGTTGAGGAGGAATTTCTTCAGCCAGAGGGTGGTGACTCTCGGAACTCATTGCTGCAGAGAGCTCCGGAGGCCAAGTCATTGAATGTATTTCAGATAAAGATAAATGGCTTCTTGTTTGGTAAGGGAATCAAGGATTATGGGGCTTTGGGAAATACATCAGCCATGATCGAATGGGGGAGCAGGCTTGATGGGCCAAAGAGCCTAATTCTGTTCCTCTATCTGATGGCCTTATGGGAATTCCCCACTCTACTCCAAATGCTGTAGCAGGATCGTGTCCATATATCTGCAATACCCTGCAAAGCCTCAGTTTGAGGCCTTCACTGAAAGATAGTGCCCACAACTCTTCCAATACTACACCACTCATTTGTCATCCATTCAGTTTTACACACAGATCTCTGAAGATGGTCTTGAACCTACTAGTATTAGATTCAGAGGCTAAACTGAAATCCACTGAGTCACAGCAAACAATCAGACCGCTCCTTATAACATTTATTGTAGCTCCAGCTTATATTCTCAAAAGTCAGATCTTTATTACTTGGATGATTAATTGGTGAATCATATAAATAGGAAAAATTGAGATTATAATGCTGTTAGTGATATTGGTGATTCCTGTCTCGAAACTGGCTATAATTGCTTTTGACTGTTCAGTGGTAATGGGAGCTGTGGATTGTAGCTTATTCCAGTTGTGTATCATTGTTTCTGTCATTGATTTAAGCGCATTATCTGTTATCTTTAAAAAGCATTCATTTCCTTTCCCAATTCATTCTGGGGTTTTGTAAAAGCCATCGCGGCTGTGGGACTCCTGAAGGAATAATGCCGTACAGACCAAACAACACAGTCTCTCCACAGTTATTGAAGATGTTTACAAACTTATCGGTCGATCAGTGGCCACAACAACCATAGGCTCACAGTTTACTTCCAGTATGAAAGGAATATGATATTTACCATGAGTCTGCCAAGCGTGTTATGAAACACTGACTGAACAATACTTCAGCAAGCAAATCCCTCCACTTGCCTTAGCAATAGCTCCTCCTTGTTTGTGTAACTATCCTGCAGGCCCACAGCTCTTGCTCTTCTTACTTAACCTCAAGAACCAGGAGCTGGAGAGGCATTCGGGCCCTTGATGTGAGCTTGCCATTCGATAAGATCATGGCTGAGTTGACTGTGGCTACAGCTCCTTTACCTGTTCTTGATAAACGTTGCCTTCCTTATCGATTAAAACCTTCTCTCACTCATTCTTGAGGGTATTCGATCATCTAATTACCACTGCTCTCTGGGGGAGGGAATTCCAGTGACACTGAGAGAAAAAATATCCAGTACATCTCAGTCTGAAATGGGAGTGCCCTTAGTTTGAAACAGTGCGTCCTAGTTCTAGTGTCAGCACCCACCCTTCCAAGTCCCCTCAGGATCCTATATGGTTCAATACTATCACTTTTTGAAACTCCAATGACTTTGAGCTCCACTTTTCCACTGTCGAGTAATCCTATTGTGAGTACTATACAAGCTGCACAGTCAGCATGACGGAAGTTGCATGGTTGATATTATCAGGAGGTGGCGGGTGTCTGGAATTCATTGCCTGACCTTGACTAAGTTAGAAAGAAATTGGATCTGTTTGTGGAGCCCTGGATTTGGCATGGCAAAAACCAAGAGCTGGCAAGTGGGATAGAATGGATGGTTAGTTTATTCATAATGAATGGTGTGGACACAATGGACAGAGTGGCCTCCTTCCGTGCCATAACATTTCTAAGGTTCTATAAGGACTATGGAAAATCTATTGTGATTATTATTGTAATTTTACTTTTAAGATTATTCGTTGGTGTGATGTGAGCATCATTGGCTAGGCCAGCAGTTATTGTCTATTTCTAAGTCCCTTGATAGGGTGGTAGTGAGCTGTCTTCTTAAACTACAGTCAGTATGTAGAAACACGCAATGCTGTTGGGGAGAGAGTTCCAGGAATTTGATCCAGTGACACTGAAGCAATGATGATATATTTCCAAGTCAGGATGGCGAGAGGCTTGGTAGGGGACTTGCAGGTGGTGGCGTTCCCATGTATCTGCTGTCCTTGTCCTTCCAGACAGATGTGGTCTTGAGTTTGGAGGTGCTATTGGAGGAGCTTCAGTTAGTTGCTACAGGACACCTTGTTGATGGCACTATTTGTAAATGGTAGAGGGAATGGGTCCATTAATAACAAATTTGGAAAACATAATTTGGAGAACAGGACAAGACCAGACACAATCAGCATGGATATACAAAAGGGAAATCATGCTTGATGAATCCACTGGAGTTTTTCAAAGATGTAATTCATAGAGCTGATAAATGGGGAGCCAGTGGATGTGATCTATTTGAACTTTCAGAAAGCATTTGACAAAGTCTCATATAAGAGATCAGTGTGTGAAATTAAGGTGCATGGAATTGTGGGGTAGTGAACTGGGATGGCTACTAACCATCCTGACTTGGAAATATATTGCTGTTCCTTCACTGTTGTGGGGTCAAACTCCTGGAGCGCCCTCCCCCCACTGACTCCAAATGGACTGCAGTGGTTCAAGAAAGCATCCCACCACCTCCTTATCAAGAGAACAATTAATGGGCAATAAATGTTGGCCCACTCAGTGATGCCCACATCCCATGAGTGAATACAAAGGATCGCATTCATTACTTGCCTTCTGCAGCACTCCCTCAGTACTGACCCTCCGACCGTGCAGCACTCCCTCAGTACTGACCCTCCGACAGTGCAGCACTCCCTCAGTACTGACCTTCCAAAAGTGCAGCACTCCCTCAGTAAGGACCCACCAAAAGTGCAGCATTTCATCAGTAAGGACCCTCCAACAGTGCAGCACTCCCTCAGTACTGACCCCCAAAAGTGCAGCAGACCCTTAGTACTGGCCCTCCGACAGTGCAGCACTCTCTCAGTACTGAACCCACCAGAAGTGCAGCACTCCCTCAGTACTGACCCTCCAACAGTGCAGCACTCCCTCAGTACTGGCCCTCCAACAGTGCAGCACTCCCTCAGCACTGACCCTCCGACAGTGCAGCACTCCCTCAGTACTGACCTTCTGACAGTGCAGTACTCCCTCAGTACTAACCCTCCGACAGTGCAATACTCCCTCAGTACTGACCCTCTGACAGTGCAGTACTCCCTCAGTACTGACCCTCTGACAGTGCAGCACTCCCTCAGTACTGACCCCCCAGAAGTGCAGCACTCCCTCAGTACTGACCCCCCAGAAGTGCAGTACTCCCTCAGTACTGACCATCTGACAGTGAAGCACTCCCTCAGTACTGACCCACTGACAGTGCAGCACTCCCTCAGTACTGACCCCCCAGAAGTGCAGCACTCCCTCAGTACTGACCCCCCAGAAGTGCAGCACTCCCTCAGTACTGACCCTCTGACAGTGCAGCACTCCCTCAGTACTGACTCCCAAAAGTGCAGCACTCCCTCAGCACTGACCCTCCAACAGTGCAGCACGCCCTCAGTACTGACACTCTGACAGTGCAGCACTTCCTCAGTACTGACCCGCTGACAGTGCAGCACTCCCTCAGTACTGACTCCCAAAAGTGCAGCACTCCCTCAGCACTGACCCTCCAACAGTGCAGCACGCCCTCAGTACTGACACTCTGACAGTGCAGCACTTCCTCAGTACTGACCCGCTGACAGTGCAGCACTCCCTCAGTACTGACTCCCAAAAGTGCAGCACTCCCTCAGCACTGACCCTCCAACAGTGCAGCACGCCCTCAGTACTGACACTCTGACAGTGCAGCACTTCCTCAGTACTGACCCGCTGACAGTGCAGCACTCCCTCAGTACTGACTCCCAAAAGTGCAGCACTCCCTCAGCACTGACCCTCCAACAGTGCAGCACGCCCTCAGTACTGACACTCTGACAGTGCAGCACTTCCTCAGTACTGACCCGCTGACAGTGCAGCACTCCCTCAGTACTGACTCCCAAAAGTGCAGCACTCCCTCAG
>NC_057735.1:48834832-48848065 GCF_004010195.1 Chiloscyllium plagiosum
GACAGTGCGCACTCCCTCAGTACTGACCCTCTGACAGTGCAGCACTCCCTCAGTACTAACCCTCTGACAGTGCAGCACTCTCTCAGTACTGATCCTCTGACAGTGCAGCACTCTCTCAGTACTGATCCTCTGACAGTGCAGCACTCTCTCAGTACTGATCCTCTGACAGTGCAGCACTCTCTCAGTACTGACCCTCCAACAGTGCGGCACTCCCTCAGTACTGACCATCTGACAATTCAGCACTCTCTCAGTGCTGACCATCTGACAGTGCAGCAGCACTCCCTCAGTCCTGACCCTCCGACAGAGCAGCAGCACTCCCTCAGTATTGACCCTCTGACAGTGCAGTGCTCTCTCAGTACTGTTCTACTGACAGTGCAGCACTCTCTCAGTACTGACCCTCCAACAGTGCGGCACTCCCTCAGTACTGACCATCTGACAATTCAGCACTCTCTCAGTGCTGACCATCTGACAGTGCAGCACTCCCTCAGTACTGACCCTCCAACAGTGCGGCACTCCCTCAGTACTGACCATCTGACAATTCAGCACTCTCTCAGTGCTGACCATCTGACAGTGCAGCAGCACTCCCTCAGTCCTGACCCTCCGACAGAGCAGCAGCACTCCCTCAGTATTGACCCTCTGACAGTGCAGTGCTCTCTCAGTACTGTTCTACTGACAGTGCAGCACTCTCTCAGTACTGATCCTCTGACAGTGCAGCACTCTCTCAGTACTGATCCTCTGACAGTGCAGCACTCTCTCAGTACTGACCCTCTGACAGTGCAGCACTCCCTCAGTACTAACCCTCTGACAGTGCAGCACTCCCTCAGTCCTAACCCTCCGACAGTGCGCACTCCCTCAGTACTAACCCTCCGACAGTGCGGCAATGCCTCCGCGTTGACCATCCGGCAGTACAGCAATGCCTATCAATGAACCGTCTGACAGTTTGGATCAAACTTCTCTCTGTTTTTGTCTTTTGGCTGGTGACAAACTTTGCTGAGGAGCTGAAAACTAAGGAGCCAAGTATTTTCTTAACTGTTCCTTCTGTGCACGATTTCCTGATTGAACATATGAACATGAAGCTAAACATCACCGTGCAGCGTTCCTCAATTATCTGGATTTAATGCTTAGCTTCTGTAACACAAGGATTTTAAGGCCAAGTAATACCCAAAGGCAGGGGAAGATTTCTGTGTTTCCTATCTTCACTTGTGTTTCTCTGCGTGGCGTGTTTGTTTGCTGTCCTTTGTGAGATTGAGTCCATGATTCAATGATTAAAATAGGGTGTGGTCTCCTTTCCAGCAATGTTAATTCAAGCATCATCCAGGTCCAACTATAACAATTTCTGGCGAATTTGCAAAGGGTTTATCTTGAAAACTCAGTTGCATTTGTCTCCTGCCAAGCAAAGTCACAAGTAAATAAAATTCTATCCCTGAGCAGCGCCTCACATTGACTAATTTATGTGCAGGGCCAGCTTTGAAATCTCCTTCAGGCATCAGGCAAAAGGTTGAATGAGGATGTCTCATTCCAAAGGGATCATCCACTCCAAATGTGAGAGAGGTCAGACATGCAAACACTCCAAACTACTTAGCCCAGGTCTATAAATCTATGGGAGGAACACAAGAATAATAGATCTGGAACAATAACAATCCATTCATTTTTTGTTATCAGAATAGGCTCCAAATTCTTGGGCATTCAGTGAACCAACACAGGAAGACAAACAAGCAATGATTCCCAGGGGCATTAGTATTCTCTGTGTCTTAGTTGGCGGCCATCCTGCTTGTGACCAGACTCATCGCTTCAAATCCTCTTTGGAGATGGTCAGCGTCATGGTTTGGTGGGGGGAATGGAATGCCATTCATGTGGTGGATTTGGTAACAGAGAGTGTCTTTATTAATCAGCTTTGACAAAGGGTCAGTTAGATTCGAAACATCAGCTCTTTTCTCTCCTTACAGATGCTGCCAGAGCTGCTGAGATTTTCCAGCATTTTCTCTTTTGGTTTCAGATTCCAGCATCCGCAGTAATTTGCTTTTATCTTTATTAATCATTTGCTTGTGGGCTCTTGGGAAAGGCCCATTACTCAAATACTTCAGTTCTTGATCAGGAGAAGTGGCATTGAGAAGGCAGGAACTAAGAAATAACCATTTTCCTTGATGGTGACACCCATTATCCTAGACCCCCAACCCATAAACCATGTCCTACCGTCACACACTGTTGGGCTATGGATAACCAACGTGGGTAAGTTGGTCAACCACTTAACTGTTATCAATCCTCTTTACAAATCTAAAAGTCTATCTGTTTATCAATGGGTACGGGGAGAAAGCCGGAACAGAGTACAGAATTGAATGCTGAGATGCTGCTCATCTGAGCCATGATCGTGTTGAATGGTGGCACAGGATTGAAGGGTCACATGACCTACACCTGCTCCTATTTTCTACGTTTCTAACATGAACTGATTAGGCATAATTACAACTATCAGTTACCAGGAACAGTAACGTCTGTTTCAATCAGGATCACTTGTATTGACGGCACAGTTCCCCAACCAAAGACAGTGTGGAGCTAAAGCAAGTATAAAATTAACTCTTGCAGAACTATTACCTTAAACTGCGCTCACCTGTGACCTGGGAAGTGCTTGGCAAAGTAGGGGCCAACTCAGCATAACTTTGTCAACGGGAAGTCGTACCTGACAAATCTGTTAGAATGTTTTGAGGAGGTAATGAGTAAGTTAGACAAAGAAAACTCAGTGGATGTGATGTGTTTGAATTTCCAGAAGACCTTTGACAAGGTGCCGCACAAGCAGTTGCTAAATAAGATAAGAGCCCATGGTGTTAAGGGCAAGGTACTGGCATGGATAGAGGCTTTACTGGCTGGCAGAAGCCAGACAGTAGGGATAAAGGGGTCTTTTTCACGATAGCAGCCACTGACTACTAAAGGTCCTCAGGGGTCAGTGTTGGGACAACAACGATTCACGTTATATGTTAACAATTTAGACTGAGGGCGTTTTTGCTAAGTTTGTAGATGCTACAAAGATAGGTGAATGGACAAGAATGTTAAGGAACTGGGTAGGCTGCAGAAGGACTTGGACAGGCTAGGAGAGTGGGGAAAGAAGTGGTAGACGGAACACAACGCGGGGAAACTGTGAGGTTACGTACTTTGGTCGGAAGAATAGAGGCATAGAGTATTTTCTCGGGGGGGGGAAGGCTTCAGAAATCTAAAGTACAAAGGATTTTGGGAGTCCTGGTTCAGGATTCTCTTCAGTTAACATGCAGGTTCAGTTGGCGGTTAGAAAGGCAAATGAAGTGTTAACAATCATTTCAAGAGAGCTCGAATACAAGAGCAGAAAAGTGATGCTGACGCTGCACAAGGCTCTCGTCAGAATGCATTTGGAATATTGTGAGCAGTTTTGGGGCCCAAATCGAAGGAAGGATGTGCTGGCATTGGAGGGGGTCTAGAAGATGTTTCTAACAGTGATCCCTGTGATGAACAATTTGTCATCTGAGGAAGAGTTGAGGACTCTGGGGTCTGTATTCAATGGAGTTTAGAAGGATGAGGAAGAATCTGTTTAGAACTTACAGAAAACGGGAAGCCTGGATAGAATGAACATGAAAAAGGTATATCCATTTGTACGAGACACCAGGACCCAAGGGAATAGACTCAGAATGAAGGAACTACTCTTTCAAAGTAAGATGAGGAGGAATTTCTTCAAACAGATGGCATTGAATGTGTGGAATTCATTACCACAGAGTTGTGGAGGCCTAGTCATTGAGTGCGTTTAAGACAAAATTTGATTGGTTCTTTACTAAGGGATCAAAGGTTATTGGAAATGGGGCTGAGAAACGTATCAGCCATGATCGAATAAAGGAGCAGACTCGATGGGCTGAGTGGCCTAATTCTGCTCCTGTATTTTATGGCCTTGTGGTCTTTTGGGATCCGGTGATGATACTAAGTTTCAGATGGTACCATTCTGGCAGCAACCATCATCTCCCAAGTGACAGTTCCATTGATTAGATCCTCCTTGTGGGCGGCACGGTGGCACAGTGGTTAGCACTGCTGCCTCACAGCGCCTGAGACCCGGGTTCAATTTCTGCCTTAGGCGACTCTCTATGTGGAGTTTGCACACTCTCCCCGTGTCTGCGTGGGTTTCCTCCGGGTGCTCCGGTTTCCACAATCCAAAAATGTGCAGGTAAGGTGAACTGGCCAGGCTAAATTGCCCATAGTGTTAGGTGAAGGGGTAAATGTAGGAGAATGGGTCTGGGTGGATTGCGCTTCGGTGGGTTGGCGTGGACTTGTTTGGCATAAGGCCCTGTTTTAACACTGTAAGTAATCTAATCTAAAAAAAAAATCCTGATTTGTGTCTTGTTGATGGTGGACAGACTTTAGGGAGACAGAAATTGCTTGTTTGCTCTAGAATCCCCAGTCTCTGGACTGCTGTGGTATCCACAATTCAGTTCCTGCTCAATGATGTTGATTCAGTGATGGTCACCTCATGGAACAGAGGTTCTCTCTGGCTGGAGATGGTCAGTCATTGTGTGACACCAATGTTGCTCACTATTTGTCAGCTTAAGCCTGAATTATTGTATGCAGATAGGAGCTGCTTCAGTGATTTCCTGGGACTGAGATGATTGACTTCCATCGACGACAACTGTCTTACTTTTTGTTAGGTATGACTTCAGCCAAGGTATTGCTTCCCATTTTGCTCGGGCTCCTTGATGCCACACTGAGTCGAATGCGGCCATGATTTCAAGCAGTGTCACTGTCTCCTCACCTCTGGAATTCAGTTAACTTGTCTGTGCTAGAACCAAAGGGAAGTTGCCAAAGAAATGTCCATGCAAGCAAAATTGTATTTCTTAAAGAAAAACCTTATTTTACAAATAATTATAATTTGACAAGAAATAACGCATGTAACTTTATTTCTTCTTCATTCCTTCATGCTCTCAATGAACCACCCGACTTATCACTTCTCTTGCTATCAGCTTGGCTTTGATCTCTCAGCCTCTCTGACTCTGTCAAACCTGAACTCTGACAACTAACTCCATTCAAGGTTAGCACTGTGGCAATGATTGATTTGGCTTGATCAAAGACCCTGCCGTACTTTGCTCCGCTGGTCAATTCTGTAACTTCCACAAACGTTCACTTCCTTTCTAACTTCTGCTTTTGACTGTGGAAGGGGCTGAGACTATCAGGGGTTTCTCACTCTGTCCCCTTGTCAGATTACCTCCTTCAAGCAATTCAACAGCTTGACACTGATGGAATTTTTCTTTCATTTTCACTAGATACATGAATGTACCTGGTCTCTACAATAACTCCAATCACCCAAATCCTCCTCATCACCTCAATGGTTTGTTCCCCATGATCTTCTGACCAGTACTGAACTCTAAGTTTCATGCCTGGCGTACCATGACAGGTGTTCACTCTGCCTTGCCTTTCTCTTTGGTTGCCAGTGACATCAGGCATCAGGAAATAAAACCATGCCTTGGCAGTGTGCTTAGAGGCAAGCATACATTATGAGCAACTCCTCAGCAGAGCGTATGGTTAATCTGTAAGAGGACAGAAAATTGTTTCTCCTGCGATGAAGAGGAACACAGAATTTACTGCCTCGCTGAACACCAAGAAAATACGACTGCAAAAGACTTCTTTACAATCTTTACAAATCTCTCTGCAGCAGTGTTTAATGCTGGGTGATGTTGTGATATAGAGGAACAGGAGTAGGTCATTCTAGCCATTGAGCCTGATCCAGGAGTCAGTGAGATTATGGCTGATGTGTGGCCTAACTCTTCATACCTCTGCAGTAGAAGTGAGTGCTGCAGATGCTGGAGATTAGAGTCAAGATTAGAGTAGTGCTGTAAAAGCACAACAGGTCAGGCAGCATCCGAGGAGCAGGAAAATCTTGTTCCTCAGGTGCTGCCTGACCTGCTGTGCTTTTGCAGCACCACTCTAATCTTAACTCTTCATACTTCCCTTTTGCTTAACAAAACATTATCGACCTCAGATTTAAAATCAACAACCAATCCTGCACTGACTACCATTTGTAAAAGGGAGTTCCAAACATCTCGCACCTTTTGTGTGCAGAAGTGCTTTCTAACATCTCTGTTGAATGGTCTGACCCTAATTCCCAGGCTATGCCCTGTAGTTCCACAATTCCCAACCGATGGAAATAGTTTATCGTTATCTACCCTGTCTTTTCCTGTTAATATCTTGAAGATTTCGATCAAATGATCCCTTAATCTTCTAAGTTCTGAAGAAAACAGGCCTAATTTGTATAACCTATTCTCATAACTTTACCCCAAAGTCCAGGTATCATTCTTGTAAATCTATGTTATACTCTCTCCAAGGTCAACATATCTTTCCTAAGGTATGAAGCCCAGGTCTGCTTAATGTACTCCAATTGGGGTCTAACCAGAGTTTTCTATAACTGCAGCATAAGCTCTGCATCCCTGTCCTCCACTCCTCGAGATATAAAGGCCAGCATTCCATTAACGTTCTTGATTATATTCTGCACTTGTTCATTACATTTTACACAACTATGCACCTGAACTCCCAGGTCTCTTTGGACATCTGCTGTATTTAACTTAAAAACTACCCAGGTACCAGTGAATTCTTCTTTATTCTTACTTAGAAATGTTTCAAACTACACTAAACAGGATTTATTCAGGATACTTGGTTGGCATGGACGTGTTGAACCGAAGGGTCTGTTTCCATGCTGTACGACTCTATGACTCTATGACTCATCCGCATAAACTGTAGACTAACAATTGAAAGTAACAGCTCTAACAATTCATAAGTTGCATATCACTTTTTAAGACCTCAGTACTGAAATGCTAAATTCACTTAATACTGCATAATATTATTGGAATAATCAGTTTCACCTAAATTTTGCTCAAGGAAATGGGATTTAATCATTTCTTGCAGTCTCCTTCCAATGTAGAAACCATAGAACAGGAAGACTAATCTCATCTTTCAGCATTCAGTCCATATCTCTGAAGGTTATGTGCCTTAAAGGTGCACATCCAGATAAGATAAGTCGAGGGTTTTTGCATCAACCACCCTATCGGGCAGTGATTTCTAGACCCCTGCCATCCTCTTGTGAAGGAATTCTTTCTTAACCCCTCTCAAATCATTTGACCAATCAGTTTAAATGATTGACCCCCTGGACATTGATCACTTTGTTAAGGGAGATCGGTCCTTCTCATCCATTCAATCCAGATCATTCATAACCTTATGCTGTCGACGAATGCTGTCCTAAGTCTCCTCTGTTGCGAGGAGAACAACCCCAGCCGATATAATCTTTGCTCATAGATGCAACTTCCCAATCCTGCCAACCTCCGAGGAAATCTCCTCTTGTGAGTGCAATTATAATGCTTCCTGTAAGAACTGAATGTGGCTGCAGTGGCATGAGTCTTACTGAAATCTCAGCACTCCATTAGCGCAGGGAAAGAGCTCCCTTACAATCCTGCAATTATCTCTTTCTGCCATTTCCATGACTTTACCAGGTGAAGGAGCAGCGCTCCGAAAGCTTGTGATTTCAAATAAACCTGTTCGACTATAACCTGGTGTTGTGTGCCTTCTGACCTTGTCCACCCCATTCCAACCTCCACATCATGCCATTTCCATGGCTGCGGCCTTATCACTGCTCTCCTTCCATGTCAGCTAAAAAGCTGCTTCAAAGATTTCATTTAGGCCTCTTGCAAATTGGTCCTGAAGGTTAATTTCTATACACCTGCCATTTTCACCCTGATGAGAGAATTTCTTTAACTTGACAATACAATCTTTAGCAGTCTCATCCAGAGAACTGGGATCTCACGGGCAACAACGGGTAGACACCAGCTCGAAGACGTAATGGTTTCGAAAAATTAATTTTATCCTCATCTCGTATTTTATTCCTTCTCAACCAACACTCAGAATTGCACCAATCCTCTTTATTAGAGTTGAACACCCCAATTGTCCCTGAAGTAACACCACAGAGGCTGGTATCCCATGATCAAGTCAGTCTTTATTTTAACATGGAGAGTCCTTCGACACTGATCCAGCTCCCTCAGTGCCAGCTCAGAGTGAGCAGAACCTCTGACACTTCTGTTTATATCTGTCAGCGAGGGTCCCTGATTAGACCAGGTTAACAGCCTCAATCAGGAACCCATATTCTATGAGGTTGACCTGGCTGATTGTGTTACGGTCACTACATCCTTCCCCCCTCTGAGCCCAAGGCCAAAGGCCAGTTCTTTCTTTTGTAGCTCCTGTAGGTGTGTTTTAGTGCCTGGTCGGGTTCCACCAACTTTGCCTCTGATAGGGCATTGTGTAACGCAAAATAGCTGGCCTCTTCTGCCCAGAGTGTCTCAGAAGAAATTCATTCTCTTCGTCAGGCAGCCGAGGCATCATGGTGGTGCCATCCACTGTGTCCATCTCAGATTCCCAGGTATAGGGTCATAGTGAGAGCCATAGCGTCCTACAGCACTGAGGCAGGCCCATCAGCCCAAACCAGTCCATGCCGACCAAAATGTCCATCCACACTAACCCCATTTCCCTGCACTTGGCCCATATCCTTCTAAACCTTTCCTAAGCAAGTATTTGTCAAAATGCCTTACAAATGTTGTTAATGTACCCACTGCAACCACTTCTGCTGGCAGCTCATTCCAGATGTGCACCACCCTCTGTGTGAAAAAGTTGCCCCTCACACTCCCTTTTATCCTTTCCCCTCTAACCTTACACTGATGCCCTCTAGCCTTCGATTTCCCCAACACTGGGAAAAAGACTGAGTGCATTCACTCAATAAAGTGCATTCATCCTATCCGTGCCTCTCACGATCTTTTACATTTCTATAAGATCCCCCTTCAATCTCCTATGCTGTAAAGAAAACGTCCTAGCTTGTCCAACCTCTCCCTATAGCTCAGGCGCTTGAATTCCGGCAACATCCTTGTAAATTTCTTCAGCACTCTTTCCAGTTTAATAACATCCTTCCTATAACAAGGCGACCAAAACTGAACACAGTACCCCAAGTGTGGTCTTGTACAACTGCAACATAATTTCCCAACTTCTATACTCAATGCCCTGACTGATGAAGGTCAGTGGGCCAAAAACCTTCTTCACTGTCCTGTCTAGCCGTGACTCCACTGTCAAAGAATTGTGAACCTGAACTCCAATTTCCCTCTGTTCCACTACACTCCTTAAGTCCCTACCATTCACCATGAAACCTCTACCGTGATCTGACTTTCCAAAATACAGGACCTCACACTTATCCTTATTAAACTTGACCCACTCCCCCAGTTGACCAAGGTCCTGACACAATTTGTAATAATCTTCCTCACTGTCAAGGAGCCAGGCATGTTTTGTTCCCAGACTGTTTGTGGGTTGGCAGTTTTCATATTGTCCGTATGCTTGTTCAGGACCTTTGCACTGATCCGAACTTTATACATCACTCGACCTGACCTTGTGTCAAATGTGCCTCATATCTATGCAGGGCCATTCCTATGGTTCCCACACCAGCACGGCTATGTCTGCATCCGATCCTGTGTAACTTTTTGCCAACATCTTCGTTTTTGTAAACCCTTGGATGACCCTGGTGGAGTTCAGCCAGTATCTGGCAGTGACCAGGACAATCACGCTTGCTCCCCATAATAATATGCCACCCTTGACTATGATTTGGTCTCTCCAGGTCCAAAAAGGTTTCAATTCTGGTTGTAACCCACTTTGGTTTCCCCCATCACCACCAACTGTTTCGGTTTTGCCAGGACCGGACCCTTGCTGTATCCAAAATTTGATATTGTCAGCTGTAAGTGAAAATGTGTTCAGAAAAGTTAAAACCATTATGGACTCTTCCAGCGACAATACCACTGGTGTTATATCTGCCAGCAGGAGGCAGCTCAATGCATCTGCATTTGCTACTTGACCTCTCAAGCGGGTGTTACAACTTGTAATTATACACTCCTACAAACAGACCCCACTGCTGAATTCAGCCTGAAGCTATGGGTGGCATTGCCTTGACCTATTTAATTAGCACTAGCAGAGGTTTGTGGTCCATTATTATGAAAAATTTACACCCATAAAGATATTGGTGGAACTTTCCATATATGACCGCCAATCTTCCATCTCTATCTGGGCGTATTTACACCCTGCATTAGCCAATTGGGCTTTCCTCTCCATGGGCCCACCTGTGAACTAATACTACCCCAATGCTGTACGGGGAGGCATCACCTGGCAATACCAGCTCTCACTTGGGATTACAGTGTGCCAAGATGATAGCCGCTTCTCCTCTTCTCTAAAAGCTATGGCTTGTCTACGTTATCATTCCAAGCCTGACTCTTCTTAAAGAGTCAATGCAAAGGTGTCAGAATTGAGACCAGGTTATGTATTAACTTTCTGTGACAGTTCACCAGGCCAAGGAAAGACCAGTACAGACTGGAAGCTGGGGAACCTTTGATCACCCTTACTTTATCTTTTAACAGGTCTAATCTGATCTTGTCAACTTTATCGCCCAAGTGAGTCACCAGGGGTGCCTGGAATAGACATCTTTCCCTTCTCCCTCCCACCTGGGAGAAACATCTATGGACGATGTCCAAGTGCTCCTTATTGGTCTTCCCTGTTCTTAGCACGCCACCTCGATAAATAGTGACCTGTGGTATACCTTGTAAAATGTTCTTCATTTTCCAGTAAAAAATGGCACAGCCTGACAATACCCCAAATGGCAGTCTCGTATACTGGTGCAAACCCTTATGGGAATTAATTGTAGCATACTTTTGGGAATCCTCATCCAAAGCAATTCCAGGTATGCATGGCTCATGACCAACTTCATGAAGGACACCCCCCCTCTGCCAGCTTTGCGTGTGAATCCTCTGTGTGAGGGATTGGGTATTTATCCAGCTATGAGAAGTAATTTACCATTTGTTTAAAATCCCTACAAAGGCGAACCGACCCATTAGGCTTCATAATCGGTATGACTGGTGTGGCCCATTCTGCAAATTAATTATGCTTCCACTTTCCAGCTTCCTGATTTCAGCTTCTACTTTTGCCCATAAGTCAAATGGCACTGAGCAGGCCTTGCAGAATCGTGGAACCGTGGACAGTTCCTAGGCCTTCCTGAAAAGCATTCAGGTATTTAATTTATTTTTCTTCAGCTCTCAGAGTGAACAGGATGTCTGACACTCCTATTGCTTTTTTTTCTCCTTTTGTTTTTCTTTTTATTTTTTCTCTTTCTTAAATTACCCCCACACTACAGCCTAACTGCGGTATTGCTTATTTTTCCCCCAGCACCCATGTTGTGTGTGTGTAGGTGTGAGACACAGTGAAAGACACAAGGTGCACGAATCTTTATTCGGGTTTCCAGGTGTTTAATTATGACTCTGCTCAGGCAGCCACATTCTAATTGATAAATGTTGAGCCAATCAAATTGAATTTTTCTCAACCAATTTTGCCTAATCAAGTTTGGACCCAATCTTTTTACGACAGTCAGTGGTAACTGAACTAGCTGTTTCTCATAAGAGACTGGAACCGGAGTTGTACCCTTAAATCTGTAAAGGTTCCCCAGTGTAAGCCCGCAGTCTGGCCAAAGTCTTGCATGAACTTAAATGTTGGCATCCAGAACAAATTTTGTTAAAGATTTGTTCTGCAATCACTGAAACGGCCAGGCCAGTACTGACTTCCATTAGAACCGGGAGACCATTTAACCAGATGTTGATTTTGATTGGATCTGATTTGGATGTTGCTAAGCAATTTAACTCTTCCAAACCAGATATACATGGACCTTCCAGAGTGTGCACCCTCCTGGATACCAGCCTGAGTTCTTTTATTCCATTCAGGCTTAGTTGGACTCCTATGCTGTCTCGAGTCTGCATACCGGCAGTAACTACAATGGCGGCCCAGATCCTAAAGAAAGAATTAGCTGTTTGTCTGAGGCTTGGCTTTGTTTTGGAGATTTGCTGTGGGCTGATCAAGACAGCCTCTGTTCAGGGTATGTCCTTAGTGAGGCTATGCAACTGCCTTTAATCATGTGGTGTTCCCCAAGTCCAGTTAGACTGCTGAAGGTGTCGACTCCCATCGGAATACCCTGCAACTTAACTGCTCCAGTTGCAGCATTTTCCAATGATAAAACCAGTTGTTTGAAATCCAGCTGGGCTTCAGCAAATAGGCACTTTTGCATGATTACATCATTAATCTCACATAACAAATGGTCTTGCAGCATCTTATCAAAGATTACAGTAAAGTCACATGCCTCTGCCAGTTGTGTTAACCTAATCAAAATCCTGATACAGATTCCTTTGGTTATTGAATTGCCGAGTAAAACTAATAGCATCTCAGAGTTAGAGGAGGCTTGGGGTCATAATATTCCTTAACTAGATCTGTCAACTCTTGAAAGGTTTCAGTATTAGGTGCCTCAGGGAAAGTTAGGCTCCCCTAATAACCAAAAACACTACGGATCCACAAGCTGTCGGGAGCATTACTAGTTCCTTTTCATCTGCCTAGTGTCAGTTGGCTGGGAAAAAAAAACGTGTAAACTTTCTACGTACGGTACCCAGCCTTTAACGGCAGGGTCAAATGGGTCAAGCTACCCAAATAGCTGCATAGTGCCAGAAATGTTTGCCCCAAACCAAAGACAATTGCTGTAAGTGCATTTCTTCAGGACTGTGCTTTTCATAGAAGTATCGTAGAATCCCCACAGTGTGGAAATGGGTCATTTGGTCCAACAAGTCCACACCAACCCTCAAACCCCTTCCCCTATTACTCTATATTTACCCCAACTATTGAACTTATGCTAGATATCCCTGAACACTATGGGCAATTTAACATGGCGAATTTATCTAAACTGCCCATCTTTGGACTATGGGAGGAAACCCACACAGATATGTGAAGAATGCGCAAACTCCACACAGATATTCACACCAGGCTGGAATTGAACCGGGTCCCTGGCGCTGTTAGGCTTATTTTTCATAGAAGGTAGTGCTTATTTTTTTTCCCCATCACCCATGGTGTGTGTGTGTGCAGGTGTGAGACACAGTGAAAGACACAAAGTGCACAAATCTTTATTCAATTTCCACCACCAGGAAGACAGGAAAACACCCGGGTGGCCAGTGACAAACACTGCCCTTCACATCAAAGGGCAGTGCTGTGTGATCAAAACAGTGAGGGGGAGGGTAGGGACTAAATTTAATTTTTTTTTTATTTTATTACACAAATTACAAAACAGTTTACAAAAAACATTGACAGCTGTACACAAAAGACAGCAGTTTTACAAGGGAGAGGAGCAGCAAAGCTAGG
>NC_057735.1:48848782-48854572 GCF_004010195.1 Chiloscyllium plagiosum
GACCTGTTGATGGCTAGTTTGGCCAGGCCCAGGAGCAGACCTACGAGGAGGTCTTCAGACCTGCCCTCTGTTCATTTTTTTTTAGGGTGTTGGTGCCAACCCCTGTTTATTTTTTTTTTTTCTCTTGTGTGTGCAGGTGTGAGACACAGTGAAAGACACAAAGTGCACCAATCTTTATTCAATTTCCACCATCAGGAGGATAGGAAAACACCCGGGTGGCCAGTGACAAACACTGCCCTTCACATCAAAGTGTGATGCTGTGTGAATCTCCTGGTTATTTTTTTCTTTTTTCTCCTGGTTTTTTTTTTTTTTCTTCTTTATTCAATTTCCACCACCAGGAAGATAGGAAAACACCCGGGTGGCCAGTGACAAACACTGCCCTTCACATCAAGGGACAGTGCTGTGTGATCAAAACAGTGAAGGGGAGGGTAGGGACTAAATCAAAATAGAGTTGGAGGGAGAAATGATGCACTCCACTCCCTGCGGCGCCCACCTCTCCCTGAACAACTCCAGGGTGTTGGTCGACACCGCGTGCTCCTTCTCCAAGGACACCCGGGCCCTAACGTAACCACGGAAGAGGGGCAGGCAGTCGGCCCTAACGACCCCCTCCACGGCCTGCTGCCTGGACCTGTTGATGGCAACACTCCTTTTTATATCTGTCAGCCAAGAGTTCCTGATTGGGTCAGGTTAACAGCCTCAACCAGTTAACTCATATTCAATGAGGTCTATCTGGCTGACCTCAATACAATCACTGCACTCCCCAAGTGCAGCTTTCGGACCAGTTTTTATGTTACATGTCACGCTGACTCATCATATATGTAGAAAGGACAAAATGCTCTAGCTTCCTCAAAACTATCATTAGATATTCCACAGTTGTGTCATCACGTCATTCAGTCCGAATTTCTCTACTGGCATGTAAAAATTAAAAGAAAATGTTTTGTTCTGATTAAATACATTCCCTGCTCAAACACAAACAGTTAGTATCAAACTAATGGGGGTCTGTTAGCTCAATCAACTAGCTGGCTGGTTTGTAATGCAGAGTGATGCCTGCAGCGTGGATTCAATTGCCGCACCACCATGAAGTACTCTCCTTCTCAGCCTTTCCCTTCACCTGAGGCATGGTAACTCTTGGGACAACGCACCACCAGTTGTCTCTGTCTCCAATGAGAGAGCAGACCTATGGTCTCGTAAAATAATGGCAACTTTGCCTTTACCTCTCACCAACAGACAGGGGAGTATATCAAAATGCTTAGAGTTATAACATACAATAAAAGGAGTGAAACTGGATATACCATGTGATGTCATTCTAGACCCTGTTGACCCTCCAAAGCCCTCTTGACTATCAGAGAGTCAGAGAGTCATACAGCATGGAAACAGATACTTCAATCCAACTCGCCCATGCCGAACAGACATCCCAGTCTGACCTTGTCCCATCTGCCAACATTTGGCTTATACCCCTCTAATCCTTTCCTAATCCTATACCCAATCAGATACCTTTTAAAAGTTCTAATTGTACCTGCCTTCACCACCTCCTTTGGGGCTAGTAGCAAAATTGGGAGAATTGTCTCACAGACTAGTCAAGCAGCAGCCTGGCAAGGCCATACTCACAGGATAATGCCTTACAGACAATGTCCCAGACACCACCATCACCATCCCTGGGGTATGACCGGTTTTATGACTTGATGACACAGTGTATACAGTCGAGAGGGAGTTGTCCAGGAAGTCCTGAACATTGACTTCAGACCCCATTGCAGTCTCATGGCTCCTGCTGATTACCACGTACCATCCTCCTTCAGCTGATGAGTCAGTGCTCCACCGTGTTGAACACAACTTAGAAGCTGAACTGAGAGTAGCAAGGGTACAGAACATCTACCACCAAGAGTGGCTCATTAGCACCACTCATGACTGATTTGACTGAGTTCCATAGGAAATAGCTGCCAGACTGGCTCTGCAGCAGGTGGTGAGGGAACCAAGGAGAGAAAGAAAATGACTTAAACTTATCCTTACCAATCAACCTGTAACAGGTACAGCGATCCACACTGGCATGGGTAAGTGTGACCTCTGCACAGTCCTGCACTGAATAGATGAAGTCCTGCCTTCATACTGAGGATACTCCTCATCATGTCGTGTGGCACTGCTGTATGGAATGGATTTCGAGCAACTCAGGACTGGGCTTCGATGAGCCACTATGGATCATCAGCAGAAGTATATTCAACCAGCATATGTAACTCATAGCCTGACATATCCCACACTATGCCACTACCAATGTAATAATACTGGGGTTATCGAAATGTAATACAGTTGGGATACATGAATTCTGTTTGCTTGAAGATCTCTGATGGGTTTATTTACAGCGTTTGGGAAATAATCCCCAGACATAATCTGTGTGTAAAGAGTGACAGTGCGGAGTGTCTGTGGTCATGTGATTACATGGGGGAACCCAAGCATGTTAAGCTCTTAAAGGAACATCACTGCAAAGCTGATAGCATATATCCTTTTCTTTTCCAAAGGTAGCTCTCATATTCTACAAATAAAGCAAATAAACATTCTGTAACAGTAAACTTAGTTAGCAGAACAGATTGCAAAACCTACAAGTGCATAATTTAATAGACTAAATATTGTTTCAGCAGTTTAACAGCTCATTGTAATCGGGCAATGTACTGGAAGTGTGCATGTTGTCCTTGGCTGGTTTTCGTCTATCGATGTGTTGTCAGTGTGTTGACTGTTGCTCTGGTCTTCCATCACCATTTATTCTTGTGTTTTTGGTGCACAATTAGCATATTGTGTACTCCTTCACCTGTTTTCGGTCACCCCTCCTTTAGGTGTCATGACCTGGGCTGAGGCTAATTATCAGGAGAATCGACGTTTCGGGCTTCATGAATTCCTGAAGAAGGGCTTATGCCCGAAACGTCGATTCTCCTGCTCCCTGGATGCTGCCTGACCCGCTGCGCTTTTCCAGCAACACGTTTTCAGCTCTGATCTCCAGCATCTGCAGTCCTCACTTTCTCCCTGAGGCTAATTATCACAACATTAGGCAGGAACTGAGGAATGTAGATTGGAGGTGGCTGTCTAAGGGTAAATCCACATTTAGCACATTAAAAGGCCATTTGATTTGAGTTCAAGACCAGCATGCTCCTGTGAAAATGAGGGAGAAGGATGGCTAAATTCGGGAACCTTAGATGATAAGAGAAATTGAGAGCTTAGTCAAAAGGGAAAAGGAGGAATGTGTGAGGTTTAGGAACCTAAAGACAGACAGAACCCTCAATGAAAGGAAAAATAGCAGGAAAGATCTCAAATAAGGACTTGGGGGGCTAAAAGGGGCCATGAAATGACTTTGGCAAACAGAATTAAAAATCACACACACCACCAGGTTATGGTCCAACAGGTTTGTTTGAAAGTACAAGTGTGATTTTTTACTTTATCCACCCCAGTCCAACATCGGAACCTCCACATTTTGTCAAACTGGGTTAAGGGAATCCCAAGGCATTTTATATACATATAAGGAGCAAGCGGCTGGCTAGGGAAAGGGTAGCTCCACTCAAGACCAAGGGAGGGGATTTATGCGTGGAGCTGGAGGAAGTGGGTGAGGACCTTAACAAATGTGAAAGGTTTCTGCCTGATTCTCCTGCTCCTCAGATACTGCCTGACTGACTGTGCTTTTCCATTGCCACTCTCTTCGAATGTGGGAAGTTGCCCAGGTAGGTCCTGTACTTCCAAAGAAACCTGTTAGACTATAACCTGGTGTTATGTGATTTTTACATAACAAGCAGGACAAATTCAACCTGGACATTTACCATCCCGGACATCTACTACAAACCAACCGACTCCCACAGCTACCTCTGTTCCAGCAATAAAGTTTCAACATTTACCATCCCATCAGTCTGCTCTTGATCATCAGGAAAGTGATGGATAGTGTCATCAACAGTGCTATCAAACGGCGCCTGCTCGGCAACACGTTGCCCAGTGATGTCCAGTTTGGGTTCTGCCAGGGCCCCTCAGCTCCTGACCTATTACAGCTTTGATTCAAACATGGACAAAAGAGCTGGATCCCAGGGGGGAGGGGAGTGTGACAGCCCTTGGCATCAAGGTCACATTCGACAGAGTGTAACATCAAGGACCCCCAGTAAAACTGAGTCAATGGGAATCAGGGTAAAATCTCTCTGAATGGATTACAAAAATGGGGAGGTGTTGCTAAAGCTGTACAAGGCATTAGCTAGATCACAGCTGGAATATCATGAACAGTTTTAATCATCTTTGTAAGCAAACATATATTCGTACTGGAGGCAGTACAAAGGAGGTTCACTAAGTTGATCCTGGGTATGGATGGATTTTCTTATGAGGCGAGATTGAGTAAAATGACCCATACTCATTGGAGGCTAGAAGAACGAAGGACAACCTTATTGAAACGTAAGAGTCTTAGAGTACTTGACAGGGTAGATGTGGAAAGATGTGAGAGAGTCTTAGACCAGAGGGCATCATCTCAGCGAAAGATGCCGTGCATTTAAGACAGAGATGAGGAGGAATTTCTTCTCTCAAAGGGTAGTGAATCTGTGGAACTCTTCGCTACAAAGCGATTTCAAAGCTAGGTCATCAGGTACATAAATCCCTGAAAGTTGCCACCCAGGTTGATAGGGTTGTTAAAAAGGCATACGGTGTGTTAGCTTTTATTGGTAGAGGGATTGAGTTTTGGAGCTATGAGGTCATGCTGCAGCTGTACAAAACCCTAGAGCAGCTGCACTTGGAGAATTGCATGCAGTTCTGGTCACTGCATTGTAGGAAGGATGTGGAAGCTTTGAAAAAGGTTCAGAGGAGATTTACCAGGATGTTGCTTGGTATGGAGGGAAAGTCTTATGAGGAAAGGCTGAGGTACTTGAGGCTGTTTTCGTTAGAGAGAAGAAGGTTGAGAGGTGACTTAATTGAGGCATATAAGATAATTAGAAGGTTAGATAGGGTGGACAGTGAGAGGCTTTTTCCATGGATGGTAATGGCTAGCATGAGGGGATATAGCTTATAGAGCAGATAGATATAGGACAGATATCAGAGGTAGTTTCTTTACTCAGAGAGTAGTAGAGGCATGGAACATACTACCTGCAACAGTAGTAGACTCGTTAAATTTAAGGGCATTTAAATGGTCATTGGATAGATATATGGACGAGAATGGAATAGTTTAGGTTAGCTGGGCTTCAGATTGGTTTAACAGGTCGGTGCAACATTGAGGGCCGAAGGGCCTGTACTGCACTGGAATGTTCTATGTTCTAGGTATATTCAAGGCTGAGATCAGCAGATTTTTAATGATGGGAATCACGGTAATGGGGAAAAGGCAGGAAAGTGGAGTTGAGGATTATCAAATCTGCCATTATCTCATTGAATGGTGAAGCAGATTCAATGAGCTGAATGGCCTCATGCTGCTCCTAAGGTCGTAAGTTTGAACCTCTTCGATCAGATATTTTTCCCCCTGCTGCTTTACAGGACCAGATCTTATCAATGTCACTGATGATGTTCTGTGACTGTGACAAAGATAAACCAACCCTCTCACCCTTCTTGACCTTTTGCCCTCCTCCATTGCCTTACTGAGTGTGGTTGCTCTCCTCTGGTTTCACTCTCACTTAATCCATTATAATCTGAAGATCTACATGAACAGGCCAGAGTGGGGGTGGGGGCAGAGAGGTCAGGAAGAAGATTGCAGGTTAGGAAGGTGGTGCTGAGTTCGAGGGATTTGACTGAGACAAGGTGGGGTGAGGGGAAATGAGGAAACTGGAGAAATCTGAGTTCATACCTTGTGGTTGGAGG
>NC_057735.1:48855190-48858408 GCF_004010195.1 Chiloscyllium plagiosum
TAGGTAGCTGTGGGAGTCAGTCGGTTTATAGTAAATGTCCGTGTTGATTTGGTCGCCCACGATAGAAATGGAAAGGTCTAGGAAGGGGAGGGAGGAGTCAAATCCCTCAAACTCAGCACCACCTTCCTAACCTGCAATCTTCTTCCTGACCTCTCTGCCCCCACCCCACTCCGGCCTATCACCCTCACCTTGACCTCCCTCCACCTATCGCATTTCCAACGTCCCTCCCCCAAGTCCCTCCTCCCTACCTTTTATCTTAGCCTGCTTGGCACACCCTCCTCATTCCTGAAGAAGAACTTATGCCCTAAACATCGATTCTCCTTCTCCTTTGATGCTGCCTGACCTGCTGTGCCTTTCCAGCAACACATTTTCAGCTCTGATCTCCAGCATCTGCAGTCCTCACTTTCTCCTGTGTTACTATCATACCCTCTATGACCAACAATGCCTGCAGGGTCTGGCCCAGAGGCAGGGATCCGACCGACTCAGCTACAAGGCTATATCTACACAAACATACCAAACTTCATGAGCTTGGCATCACTCTGTATGTACCAACTGCCTCTGATATGTCAGTGTTTATCTGATATCCCATCCTGGATGAGCTGCAATTTCTTCCTATTAAACATAGGTTTATAAAATCTTGAGGGGCATGGATAAGGTGAATAGCCAAGGTCTTTTTGGCAGGGTAGGGGAGTCCAAAACTAGAGAACGTATTTTTCACAGTGACAGGGAAATGATTTATAAGGGACCTATTCGTGCAGAGGGTGGTGTGTGCATGGAATAAGCTGTCAGAGGAAGTGGTGCAATGACAACATTTAAAAGGTATCTGGATGGGAATATGAATAGAAGGGGTTTAGACGGGGCAAACGGGACTAGATCACTTTAGGGTAGCTGATCAGCACGGATGAGTTAGACCATAGGGTCTGTTTGTGTGCTGTATAATTCTATGACTCTATAGCCTAACAATGAACTGAATGACTGAAATCAATGTTTTTGGTGGATTCCCTTACCGATAAATACATACCAGATCCGACTCCCCCCATCAGCATTTCTCTCAGGCAGCTCTCAACATTGGTATCCTGTTTGAACCACAAATTGGGCCCATATTCTCTCACAATGCCTTGATCTTTGTACCAAAGCCTGGCTAACATGGCCTTAGCCCATCCGCTGCTGAAATCACCATCCACACCTTTATTACCACCGGACTATCCTGCACTCTGAGCCAGCCTTAGACCTTCCACCTTCAGTGACTTGTGCCCACTGAAGCTTCGCCTGTCCATATCTTCGGAAGCTACACTGAATACCCTCTCCAGCAGCACCTTCATGTTCAAATTCACGTCCTTCTGCCCTCACATCTGCCTCTGAGTATAATCTGTTTCTGGCCCTCGTGAGTTCTTTAGCCTCGCCCATGTCCTATTTTAATCACTTCACCTTTGCTGCATTCAGCTTCCAAAGCCCTACACTCCAGAGATATGCCCAGGCTTGTTTGATCTCTTAGAATTGCAACATAAAAACAAGCAACTGTTGTTCCAAATGTCTTTACTGAGAGAGAGAGAGTAACATATTTATTCACAGAAAACACTCAATACTTTGAATGCTGCGGAGAATTTATTTCTGCCATCTCTTGGTTTTTCTGTTCCTCCCCGCTCACCCAGTTTAATTAAGAGCAGACTTCTGGTACACATCCTTAGCCGACCTTGGTTAAAAAAGTTAAACATAAGAACATCAATGGAACGGCTGGGCAACATATCAAGCTGCACACAGAATGTCAATGATAAAGTAACAGAAAATCCTCAAAGCACATGTTTCTTTAATTAGACAGTGGCTGGTGGCTGTGTGGGCACTGACAGTGGAATAAATCACTTTCTTACAATGAAACAGTGCAATATGAGGCCTTTCAGCCCATCATTCCTTCACCGGCTCTTTAAAGGAACCAATCAATCAATCTCACTCTCCTGCTCTTTCCCTACAGCCCTGCAAATGTTTCCACTGCGTGGATTTTTCTAACTCCCCTTTTGATAGTCCTATTGATGAGTTTCCACCAGTCTTTCAGGCAGATCATAGTTCTGCATTATTTGAGGATATTGGACTTTTTAGGACAATATATGTTATTTTTGCTGAACAAAAGGACACAAAACTAAAAGATAGGTGAGAATGTAAATTCATTGACTGTCTGAGTGAATCCCTCTGCGTTTATATGAAATACTGATGAGTGTCAAGGGAACTTCAGTTAAAAATCACACAACGCCAGGTTATAGTCTACGCTGTATGTGTGTACATATGTGTGTCATATTTCTTTAAATATTTTCTCCCATTTTAGGAGCAAATAAACTTGCTTCCTCTTTAATTCAAGAAAGCCTGGCTTCGTTTAAAACCAAAATGCATTTGGGCTGGGGAAAGATATCCACAAAGGAAGGCATCCCTTTATAATCAACCTTGTTGTGAGAAGCTCAGAGAGTGGTTGAGGAAAGAAGGGGAGGCAGTTCATTCCTTCTCACCCAATAACTTGATAATTTCGGAGTATCCATCTGGAATCCAGAAATTGGGAACTTTTGAACAAAGACAAAGAACAAAGAAAGTTTACAGCCCAGGAACAGGCTCTTCGGCCCTCCAAGCCTGAGCCGATCCAAATCCACTGTCTAAACCTATCGCCCCATTCGTAAGGATCTGTATCCCTCTGCTCCCCACCTACTCATGCATCTGTCCAGATACATGTTAAATGAATCTACCGTGCCTGCCTCTACCACCTCTGCTGGCAACGCGTTCCAGGCACCTACCACCCTCTGTGTAAAGTACTTGCCGCCTGTATCCCCCTTAAACCTTTCACCTCTCACCTTGAAAGTGTGACCTCTTATTATTGAATCCTTCACCCTGAGAAAAAGCTTATCTCTATCCACCCTGTCTATACCCTTCATGATTTTGTAGACCTCAATCAGATCCCTCTTCAATCTCCTTTTTTCAAATGAAAATAGCCCTAATCTACTCAATCTCTCTTCATAGCTAGCACCTTCCATACCAGGCAACATCCTCGTAAACCTTCTCTGCACCCTCTCCAAAGCGTCCACATTCTTTTGGTAATGTGGTGACCAGTACTGTACACAGTATTCTAAATGCGAGTGAAGCAATGTCTTGTACAAATCTGACATGACCTGCCAGCTCTTATACTCAATACTCCGTCCGATGAAGGCATACTATATGCCTTCTTGACCACTCTATCCACC
>NC_057735.1:48858495-48865888 GCF_004010195.1 Chiloscyllium plagiosum
AGCAATGACCCCTGTGGAACACCACTGGTCACCTTTCTCCATTTCGAGAAACTCTTCAACTACTACTCTCTGTCTCCTGTTGCTCAACCAGTTCTTTATCCACCTTGCTAGAACACCCTGCACACCATGTGACTTCACTTTCTCCATTAGTTTATCATGGTGATGCTTATCGAAAGCCTTACTAAAGTCCATGTATATAAAATCTACAGCCTTTCCTTCATCTATCAACTTGGTCACTTCCTCAAAGAACTCTATTGAGTTAGTGAGGCATGATCTGCCCTGCACAAAACCATGTTGCCTATCACTGATAAGCCCATTCTTTTCCAAATATAAATAGATTTTATCCCTCAGTACCTTCTCCAGCAACTTTCCCACCACTGACGTCAGGCTCACTGGTCTGTAGTTACTCAGGGAAACTGTCCCTCCACCAGGACCGTATCCCCACTTACCCCCCACCGCTGTCCTAAACAGCAAGATCCCTTCTTCCTTGCTGGCTCTTTTGTGAGTTGTTTTAAATCTGTCTCTTTCTGTTTCCCTCTCTCTCTTATTCCCAACAATATCACTCAAAACCACAAGTTCACATGGCCAACAAAAACAGAAATTGCTGGAAAAGCTCAGCAGATCTGGCAGCATCTGCACCAAGAAATCAGAATTAGCGTTTCGGGCCCAGTGACTCTTCCTCAGAACTGGAGTGAACGCTGATTTCTCTCCACTGATGCTGCCAGACCTACTGAGCTTTTCTAGCAATTTCTGTTTTTGTTGATGATTTACAGCATCAGCAGTTTTTTTTGGTTTTTATTCACATAGTTAGTTTAATCTCACCACTGCAAGATCTCTCCATTTTGACAAATTTGTCACACTTCTTGCCTGGCATCCAATATTGGATAAGCACAAGTTATCTACTTCAAAGACATTGAGATGATTTGCATATAATGACTGACAATGACCTTGGAACTCTCTTAACCTCAGTTTCCAACAGACACTGTAGATCCTGATTAACCCAATGGGGATTGAGTATGGTATATCTACCTTAATCGTTCTGTCACCTCCTGTAGAATACCTCCTGTTTCGAAACAGATTCACAAGAGTATTCTGATTCAGGGCCGTCCTGTGCACAGCATAACTATCTATGAATTTTCTCTGTGTCACTGTAGATTTGCAAACACAAAACTCCCTACCGTTTCTCAATCCCTCTGCTGGTCACACAGTGCCTGGGCCATGTTGTCAGACTCAATAACAATGCAGTCAGCTACAGTATTGCAATTGACCAATGCTGAAGATTATTAGACTGGAACAATGATCTGACATGCTTGGAATGTGAAATTCTTAACAAAATGTCTGAATGTGTGCTCTTGGTCTTGTGGTCTCTACTGGAATGGTTTTGATTTTGTTTTAGTGATCTCACAGGGCTAAGGGATGATCAAGTTTGCTTGGTCGTCTGCTCCTGTTCATTCTGTTTAACAGTAGCAAGGAGTGGGGATTGATGTAGGAGACCCTCATGTGGTTAGTGCAGTAGTAACTATGCTGCTCCATCAGGAATTGGCCAGACCACTGTTGTATCCGATTGCGTATCCTCATCATTCAGACTGTAGGAAGGGGCTGTGAACCCTGTTAATTGAGGGAGTGTTAGGCCATTAGCAGACAAGTCCATACATCGTCTGTGATACTGATCATAGCAAGTCATATATTACTTCAAGGGCTTTCCTTGCAGCTTCTCTTTATCATTTTCTCCTCATCGAACATGGAAAGGAACACTACTGAAAGAGGCCATTCACCCCATTAAACCAGTGCTGTTCTTTGACAGGGCTATCCAATTAATCCCATTTCCCTGCATGGTCCTGCCATTATTTAGCTTCCAAGTATTTCTCAAATTCACCTTTGAAATGTCTTGTATGATAAAGTGACAGAAAATCCTCAAAGCACATGTTTCTTTAATTAATTAGTGGCTCTGTCGACACTGACAATGGAATAAATCACTTTCTCAGAATGAAACAGTGTAAAATGAGGCCTTACAGCTCATTGTACCTCTACCAGCTTTCTGGTGGAATCAACCAATCAATTTGACTCTTCATTCTTTCCCATTGCCCTGCAAATGTTCCACTTTGTGGATTTATTTAATTCCCTTTTGAATGTTTCTATTGAATTAGTTTCCACCACTCTTTCAGGCAGAACATTCTAGATCACGACAAGCCAATGAGAGGTGTGTCTCCACTGTTCTGGCTGGTGGAGTCCAGACCAGAACGACTCACTCAGAAAAAATATAGTCTTCTCATTCCTTTCCCTGGATCTTTTGCTGTGCTCTGCATTCAACTACTTTCTGTCTTTTCACTCTTTCCCTCCTCTCACCTCCTCTCCTCCCCCATTCTTATCCTCCTCACTTGTCCCCTCCTGACACCTCCCTTCTCTCCTTTCCTCCCCACATCACTGCTCCAATTCTTTCCTTCCCTGCCTCCCTCCTTACTATCCCAACTCCACTCCTTCCCATTATCCCTTTTCCTCCTACATCTTCCTTCTGTGCTCTCCCCTCCAGTACTTCTCCCTCTCCTCTCCTCCTCGATTCAACTTTATCTTTCTCTCCTGCTGTTATACAGTTGTTCAAGCCCTTATATTTTGTAACAGCAGTAAAACTGAGGAGAGACAATTGGATGCTATTAATTCGATGGTCATTGTGATGAATTGCCTATTGGTAGTGAGCAGTATCTGGAGCTCACTCGTCAATGTATAAATAGAATGCCATTGACTTTGTTGGGTTTGGAGATGCATGTTTGTAATCTGCAACTCTGTAAATACGAGCTTATAATAGTGTGCAAAGATTGGCTCCAGTTAAATTCTTCATCATGGGCTTTCTGAAATAGAACAGAGGTTTCTAACATCTTCAATTTTCAACTTCTGTCTTTAAAAATGTAAAAGGAGGAGGGGTCTTCTTGTTTAATACATTTTCTTAAGCTAAAAGCAGCTTACAAAACAAAAGCACTAACCAGTTGTAATCAGCACACTGCCATTTATTCCCTTCCCCAAAAGACTCTTTTTTCCCCAGTGCAGTTGACCGTTTTTTTTCAGGAATCTTCAGTGACAGTTAACTGAAGATGGGCTTTCCTTCACTTCCTTTCCTTCCCATCAAACATGAGGAATGACACCTCCATCGTTCCCAACAGCTGGGGAAGGCCATTATCATCCACCCTCCCTCCACTCCCTATCCGATATTTCCTTAAGAGTCTGCTCTGACAAAGCTAATATTAAGTTGGCTAAAATGGTGAGCTGTTTGTGGAGGTGCAGCCGGTTCCAGTAAGTCTTTAGTTAAGTGATGGCTGGACCCCAATTTGAGGTCAGACTTTGAGTCTTATACAAGGCCTTGGTAAGACTACACCTGGAGTATTTGTGCAATTTCAATGTCCTTATTCTGAGCAAGGATGTTCTAGCTAAGGAGGGAGTGGAACAAAGGTTTACTGGGTTGATTTCTGGGAGAAAAAAACTGATGTACAAAGAGAGACTGGATCAGTTAAGATCGTATGTACTGGATTGAGGGAGATCTCATAGCAATCCATAGGGTGTCAACAGGACTAGACCTAGGCATGAAAAATGTTTTCAGTTCTGGGGAGTCCAGAACCAGGGATCGCAGTCTAAGGATATGGGGCAGAACAATGAGGATTGAGACAAGGAGAAATTTCTTCACCAAGAAAGTGGTGAGTCTGTGGAACTCTATGCCTCAGAAAGTGGTTGAGGTCAAATGATTGAATGTTTTCAAGATGGAGTTAAATACAGTCCTTAGGGCTAAAAGGATCAAAGGGTATAAGGGAGAAAGTGGTAACATGGTATAGAGTTGGGTCATCAGCCATGATCATATTGAATGGCAGATCAGGCTCAAAAGGCTGAATTGTCTATTCCTGATCTTACTTTCGATGCTTTCTGATGGGTGGATCCTCATTGTTCAGAGCAAAATTAGGGCTTGAATCTGGGTAGGGCCTCATCTCTGTCTGGACAATTATGGGCAGCACAGTGGCTCAGTGGTTAGCACTGTTACCTCAGGGTTCAATTCCACCCTCAGGTGTCTGTCTATGTAGAGTTTGCACATTCTCCCTGTGTGCCTGTTTCCTCTGGGTGCAGTGGTTTCCGCCCACAATCCACAGATGTGTAGGTTAGGTGGATTGGCCATGCTAAATTGTCTGTATATCCAGGGATGTGCAGGGGGAGTTGGATGAAGCATGGGAAATGCAGGATGACAGGGATAGGTTAGGGGTATGCTGGGTGGGATGCTGTTCAGAGGGTCGGTATGGACTCAATGGGCCGAATGGCCTGCTTCCACACTGTAGGGGTTCTGTGATTCTATAAGTACAATTTCCACCTTGATCTGATTTCAATAATTTTGGCAACTGACAAATTAGTTTGTGAAAAAAAATGGCCACATATTTATACACAGCCAGCTCCCAGCAAGAAGGCAATATGACAATAATGAGATTTTGGTTGAGGGTTTATTAGCAAACAAGACAACAGTTTTCTCCTCTCCTTCTGGCCTGGGCTGGTTAACCGCTGATATGTCAATCTGTACCCAATGCACATACTCACTGCGTGATCTTACCTGTGAAGGATGGGCTTTAGATATTTACACTGGAGAGTGGGAGGTGGGGGTAGCGGGGACAGGGAAATATGAAGAAGAGAAAATGATTTCAATGCCTTAGTTATACCATAAAGGAACAGTGCAGAGAAAGCTGTTTACTGTTAATTCTGTTTCTTGTCTTCAATTTACATTGGGCCTTTTCCAGGATTCTAATCCCATAATAGAGTGTGGCTGTTATGATATCAAAACCCATGCTCAATTCATGGAATGTCAGCTATTTCCCTCTCTCTCCCTCGCTCATTTCTTCACTAGAAGTGAAAGGATCTGCTCTTTAAATTTCCCTTCAAAATGAATTTGTTGACATGCCCTTCAGTATCTCCCTGGCAGATCATGCGTTTTGTATTTCAACTCATTAAACCGATGTATGGGAAATTCTCCCAAGTCCGAAGACATTCTCACGTCATCTTGGAGTCAGGAGCAGTATTAGGTGGGGACTGAGAAGCGATCTGTGGGGGTCTACGACGCAGTCAGGTTACCACATAGATTAAAGAAGTGACTGTTCACCAACAGTCACGGTTTGACAATGACAAAATACTCCTGATTTGGAGATGCCGGTGTTGGACTGGGGTGGACAAAGTTAAAAATCACACGAGACCAGGTTATAGTCCAACAGGTTTAATTGGAAGCACTAGCTTTCGGAGCGACGCTCCTTCATCAGGTGGTTACAAATACCTGATGGAGGAGCAGCGCTCTGAAAGCTAGTGCTTCCAATTAAACCTGTTGGACTATAACCTGAAAATACTCCTGTAGAGATTTGCCTTTTACCCTTAAATGTCCTTCAGTGGTGCTCCTACAATGTGATTCATTTAGAAGCATTCTTGCCTCAGAATGCTATGATTTCAATCAGCTTCAGGAGTATGTAATCCAACCTGACACTCCCAATGGAGGAGCTATTCTTGTTCATGAGAGATGTTAAAACTGGGAGACAGGCTGCCTACTTGCGGAACGTTTCAGAGAACACCTCTGGGACACCCGGACCAACCAACCCAACCACCCCGTGGCTCAACACTTCAACTCCCCCTCCCACTCCACCAAGGACATGCAGGTCCTTGGACTCCTCCATCGCCAGACCATAGCAACATGACGGCTGGAGGAAGAACACCTCATCTTCCGCCTAGGAACCCTCCAACCACAAGGGATCAACTCAGATTTCTCCAGTTTCCTCATTTCCCCTCCCCCCACCTTGTCTCAGTCCTAACTCTCGAACTCAGCACCACCTTCCTAACCTGCAATCTTCTTCCTGACCTCTCCGACCCTCCCCCACTCCGGCCTATCACCCTCACCTTAACCTCCTTCCACCTATCGCATTTCCAACGCCCCTCCCCCAAGTCCCTCCTCCCTACCTTTTATCTTAGCCTGCTGGGCACACTTTCCTCATTCCTGAAGAAGGGCTCATGCCCGAAACGTCGATTCTCCTGCTCCTTAGATGCTGCCTGACCTGCTGCGCTTTTCCAGCAACACATTTTCAGCATGAGAGATGTTAAACTGATATCTTGTCTCCTCCCTCCAATGGATATAAAACATGTATTCTCTAGTGTCTTGATTTTACTCATTCCCTAAAGAACAAAATGATTTGGGTTTCCTCATCTATATATTATGAAAAGCTCGGATCCAAATTCATTAGATAATAGGGAAGGCAAATGGAATGTTGGTGTTTATTTCAAAAGGAATGGTTTTGCTAAACCTATCCAAGGTACTAATCAGATCACAACTGGAATGCTATGAACAGTCCTGGCCCCTAATCTACTGAAACGTAGACTAGCATTGCAGGCAGTCCAGAGAAGTTGAGAGTGTGTTGCTGGAAAAGCACAGCAGGTCAGGCAGCGTCCGAGGAGCAGGGAAATTGATGTTTCGGGCTGGAGCCCTTCAACAGGAATGATTCCTGATAAAGGGTTCCGGCCCGAAACATCGATTTTCCTGCTCCTTGGATGCTGCCTGACCTGCTGCGGTTTTCCAGCAACACACTCTCAAGTCTGATCTCCAGCATCTGCAGACCTCATTGTCTCCCCAGTCCAGAGAAGGTTTGTGAGACTAATACTGGTATGAAGGGATTGTCTTATGGGGAAAGATTGCGTATGTTGGGCCTGTACTCATTGGAATTTAGAAGAATGAGACAGGCTCTGAAGTCTTCACGATTCTTCAAGGATTCCACAAGGGAGCTGTGGAGGGGTTGTTTCACCTTGTGGAAGAGTCTAGGATCGGAGGGACCATCTCAGAATAAGGAACACAAACAGTAATTGCTGAAAAATCTCAGCAGGTCAGACAGCATCTGTGGCGAGAATCAGAGTTAGCATTTGAATCCAGTGACCCTGCTTCAGAATCTCAGAATAAGGAGTCGCATGTTTAAGACAGAGATGAAGAAGAATTTTCTTCTCTCAAAGAGTAGTGAATCTGTGGAATTCTTTATTCCAAATGACTGTTGAGGTTGGGTCATTAAGTATTTTCAAGGTTGAGTTAACAGATTTTTAAACAGTAAGACAATCATGGGTTTTGGAAAAAAAGGCAGGAAAGTAGATTCGTAATCTCATTGAATGGCAGAGCAGACTCAGTGGCCTACTCCTGCTCCTATGCCTTATGTTCTTCTGGAGAAAGGTGGTGTTCCACAGGGGTCAGTGCTGGGCCACTGTTTGTAATATACATAAATGATCTGGAAGAGGGTATTGTTGTTCTGATCAGTAAGTTTGCAGATGACACGAAGATTGGTGGAGGAGCAGAAAGCATAGGGGACTGTCAAAGAATACAGGAGAATATAGATAGACTGGAGAATGGGTGGAGAAG